>NW_020885019.1:558742-571654 GCF_003945725.1 Corapipo altera | reverse complement strand
GTAAGTCTACTCCAGTATTGGACACCAACTCAGCACAGTTTATGCTCCCTGCATACAAAGGGGCAGATGGAAAAACAAAGAACTGCCATGTACAACCAGGCATTGACCAGGAATGCTCCAGAAAGCACCCAGCCAGCACAGTGGGAAGTTTTTTTTAAAGAAACCAAGCATATTGCTCTCCATCGAGCTCTTCCGAAGGGGAGAACTGCAACACAAGCAATACTGTGACCCTTCTAACACCATTTCAGAAGGGTTGTCTTCTGAACAGCGAGCCCTCCTCTCTGCTTTCAGAAAGCCCTTCAAAGAGCTGCTGGTCTTTAAGGTCCTCAAACCAGGAAGAGAGGAAAAAATACAGTTAAGCTAACAACATGTGCCAACATGATTGTGGTGAAGGAAAAAGATCCCATTGTGTCTCCAAGATGTCCACATCCCTCCTCAAACACAGTCTCTTCATTTTAAACTGGGAGATGAGCACCCAGCTTCCTCCTTCCACAGCCCATCAGGCAGTCTGCTGCCTCTCAGGAACTGGATACAGGCCTGTTGCCTCAGCCTAGAAGGGCAACAGACTCAAAGGCCCCCAGTCTGCACCTCAGAGGAACGTAAATCCAAACAAAGCCAAAGGGCAGCAAAACCACAATGGCAGCTCTGGAGCAGATGGCCTTGTGCTGCCTGTGGAAGTTAAAGATTAATCCTGAGGTGAGAACCAAGAGACACCGTCTGCCTGCCAGTTGGGCCCCTGCTAAAGAGACTCCTCAGCCTCAACACTCCTCCTCCTGCCCTGACCTTCAAGAGTCAAGTGGCAAACTCCTCTGGAAGGTTCTTTAGTCTCAACTTCAAGACTTCAGTCAAACATGATGTTGGCCTTGTTATGGACACCAATGGGATTCAGCAAACTGGATCATCTCATGGGTGTCTCTTGGCTTCTTAAGGCATAAAGGTGCAAGAACAGGAAATAAAGTGGCCAGGCACTGAGTAGCCTTAACATCAAGCATCCCTGTCACCTCAAAATCCGCCATCATCTTCAACTGCAGGGAGGCGAAGAGAAGCAGCTGGGCAGCAGGAACATGCCAGAGCAGCCACTGGGCACTGTTCACCCAGCGGTGGCTGTGAGCAGAGGCAAAGCACGGAGAGGGTTTAACCGGACCCATTCCGCTTGCAGAAGTTGTGGCCCTGAGCAGGAACAGCAGGGAGGCTGCAGGAATGGCACGGGGGCAACAGCAAGTCACAGCTTTTCAGGATGCAAGACAAAGGGAATACAACTGAGCTGCCTCAAGCCTCCTGCCCTCGGGTGGGATGCTCTGTCACCAGCACTGTGGACACGGAGCTGCTCTGGGCACCAAGAAGCAGTGGCTGAGGCTAAAATTTGGAGTTGGGGTTAGCCTCTCCCAATTTATATTCAAGGTGTCAGCATTAGTAAAAGCACAGTCAGAACAAATGTCAAATATTCATTAAAATGAACAAATTGAGAGAGAGAAGAATTACATATCCACAGATATTTCAGGGTTTTTTTAAAAAGCTGTAAAGTAAAGGTATCCGGGGCAGTTAGTGCGCCTGGATGTATCGTACCAGGAGCAGTGTCAAATTTTCGGGGATAATTTGACCCCTCACCCCCAATGAAATCAAGTCCTGAAACAAAACAAAAAGAAAAGAAAGACAACCAGTGAAATTTTGACTTAAAGAAGTGAAGGTGAGTTTCATTGCCCCCACATACACCAGTCACATTGTACCTGTGGATACTGTTAATTTAAAGAGATGCCTGTGGCTACTAAACTGGAAAAAAAATGACCATGCACAACACAGGTGACCAGCGGTGTTGCACGATAAACTTTACAGCTGCATTGCAGTACTAGAGCAAATTCAACTTGTTCTGTCAGAAAAATCTTCAATTCCCCCCAACCACACTCTAATCCACTTTGTTCCACAATTCCACAAAACACCAACACAGAAAAAAAGAAAACCATCCACACAGAAGCCTGTTCCCACTAGACAGTTAAACTTCCAGCATATAGAGCTTGTCCACTCCCACTGCCCTCAACACATGCCCACACTATTCCCTCCGGTATTTAAAACCCTTTTTCAACTGCCAAGATGATCACTCAATCTGCTGGTGTTTTACAAAAAACAGGCTTATTTTTTCCCCCTTCCACAGCTCTCTGTTTTGCCAAAAAAATCCAAACAAACAAAAAACCAAAACCCAAACAAAACCCACCAAAATACACACAAACAAGCTCCCACCCCCTCCCCGACACTAACAATGTTCAGTAAAATGTATCCCAGTTTACAAGACTTTAATTCTCTTCTTCCAAAGCTATCAGTTTTTCAGCTAATGTGAGCAATACAGAGGTGGCCAAAAGCACCATCAACATGGGTGTGAACACTTCTTACACCCAAGTATGTGGTATTTACTTGAATACTCAGAAATTGTGGAAAAACAGTTTGACTTCATAGTGGTGCGAGACTGCTCCATAAAAAAGCCAACCAAACCACCACTCCGAAACTCACTCCACAAACAGGCTACTTATGGTCAATGCAACTGCCCCATTCTCACACTGCAAAATCTGAGTTTGCTGTATCTCACAATACTGTGTGTATGTGAAACAAACCCCAGGGCACCAGTTTTCCAATGCAGGAGAACGTGCAGGGGCAGCTGGGTGTTCAGAACCATCCACCGAACACATGCTGGTTTCAAAAAGGGAAGGAGGTCAGATTCCTTTCATCTTGTTTCTGTAACAAAGTCTTGCCCCAACGCAGTTTGAGCAAGATGACCACGAAAGAGAGAATGCTCCTAGTACCGAAATCAAGAGCAAGATATTTGACTCCAAGTAATATTCTCTGGAGGATGCACCTAACATCAGGAGAACTTGTACCTGTTTAATACACTACAGTTTATAAAAAAACCACTTTTCCAAACAGTAGCATGGTTTCTACTGGAAAACAGAGGTGAATGTTCCTGTGCCTCTGTCGTGCACCCCACAGCAATCATCCAGCTCCCCATTTCCAGAGCAATCACTAAAACATGTGCAAAGGTGCAAAGAATTAGGGTCACTGAAATTCATCTCTGAACTAACAACCCATTCCTCCATCCCTGAGTCTAAGACCTGCCCAGAACCTCCTCAGCACAACTGAATGGATGCAAAATCCACTCACCCTCTCAACACAAACCAGCACATGTGCGTTTGACACTTACTTGTGCCATCATCCGGCTCAAAGCTCCCAGTGTTGTTCCACGTGTTGTTGTTGCTATTCCCATAGTTCTCATCCGTGCTGGCTGGCTCAGCATAGTCAGCAGGGTTGAAAGTTCTATAAGAAATACAAAGATGGAAATGTTCACTCTCTCTTTGGCTAAACATTTTGAAAGCAAGGATGTTATTCAGACCATGAAACATCTCAGAGTCTCACAAGGCAGTTCTTTCAGCACAGGGATGCTTCAGCTATGCTAGTCACCCCCAAATCTAAGTTAGCATGATGCAGTTTGGGCCTTATTAACAAAAAAAAAAAAAAAGGGAACACAAATGACTGACACAAACAGTACTATTCATGCACAGACTTATCTTTGCTGTGGTTTGTGCCAGTGAAACTTACCCCATGCCTTGGGCAGAAAATCTTCCCCCTCGCCGTCCAGAGCCACCTGTAAATACACAGACATAGGCACTTCTGAGCATCTCCTCGCTCTATGTCACTGGAAAAAGAAACACTTGAACAACATATAGAGTTCTGATGCCCAGAATATGAAAGTGGAGAGGACCTTCCTGAGTTGATGGGATTTCCAGCAGCGTCTTTAGACAGATGGGAATGACCTCAGCTGGCTGGCAGCACGATTAGCAATGCATGATTCCAGGCTCAGATAAGGTTTCCAGCTGGCACAAACCATAAGTACTGAATCCCAGGTTCTGATTTTTGCAGGGTGTGACCTCAGCAACAATTTCTGAGCAGTAGATTTTGTGGAAAAAATAATTTCTGCACCAAGTATTTAAAGCTCAAGCCAGTGATGGTGCTTAGACACACATGTAAGAACAAGGATGCAGGTTCTGTTGCAAACAAGTCATTGACCCACCTGCCAAATAGTCATTTTGGGTTTTTTAACTTCCCACCTCTGTAACAAAGCTCGATTTTTGTTCTAACTCCACAAATGGGATGCAAGAACTAAGTGATGTTTCTAGCATGCTTAGGATGGGGAAGCAACATGTAAACACTACTGATAAGCACAAGGACAGGAAAATTAAAGCGTCTATTTTCAGTTTGGCAATTCCTCCCATAAAAGAGGCTTTGGAACCTCATGGAAGATAGATACACTGCTGCCATTCTTCTCCTCCCACCCCCTCAGACCCCAAACCCCACGTGTACCTCGGCCTCGGCCACGTCCCCGCCTCCCTCTTTCTGTGCCTCTTCCAGAAGATCCTCCACTCTTCCCACCGTCTAGTCCATTCTCCTGGCCCCGAACTGAAAGACAAAACAATGCAAAGACAATTTCAAGACTCATTCTCCTTTAGTGGGGGTACAAGACCAGACCTCAAACCCCAAAGTGCAGTGGCTGTACAGGGGACCACGTCACCACAGGCTCCCAGAACTTTTGATTTAATCTGATGGTAGTGAGAACGCATCAGATCCACACACACACACATACGAATGGTTTTCCTCACAGATGTGCCTGCTTGAGAAGCTTTACAGACAGCTGTTACACAGCACTAAGTGCTTCAGTGGGAGAGTTTTGGGGGCTATGAAAGGGCAGGTCCATACACTCTCTTCCACGGCTGGCACCTCGCCCCCGCCTCGGTGGCCCGCCACGTCGTCTGCTGAAATCCCGCTCCCGCTCCCGGTTTTCTTTGCTTTCTTCACTGGGCTCTGTCTGTCCACTCTCCTTCTGTCCTGAGACACCCTTCTTCTTCCCGACCATTTCCCAGGAATGCTGAAGGTTTGCAGAGGGGAAAGAAATTAATCATAGCTTTATCAATGCAAGATGCAAATACACAGAGATTTAAACATGCTACAGAGTATATAACAAGGGCTTTTGAAGAAATGGTTTCCAGACCAATTTTTTTATTTGAGGAGTCTACACACAGCATAGCTTCTTCCTTCAAGGAAAGTTTTCTCACAGCTGACTGGCGTGCAGTTTGAAGTAACAGGAGACGACTTTTTCTATTTCTGCACTAAAATTCTTCAATAGAGAGGGCATGATATTTCCAGAGTTGAAAGCACGGATAAATTTACCTTGTTTAGGGGAAAAAACCCTGCCATTTCACACAGACAACCAAGAGCTCTCAGAATAACCCAGGTAAATGTTCCATAGTGCTCTGCAGTCAACATTTTGGAGTAAGTTCTTCTCTCACATGCAGAGTGACTAACAAAACCCCTCCCGAAACAGCAGCTCAGATGGAGAGAAGAGAAGCATCACAGAATTCAACTCATCCCAAGTTCAACCGTAAAAAGTTAAGCGTGCCTCCAGCTCACTGCCATGGGCCTGCACTCATATATTTTATGACAGTCTGCAGCAGTTTCATACTCTTAAACCGATGCTGCATGCTGGTGAAACAATTAAAAATAGTCACAAGTCACTGACAATCACCTGAAAACACAACTGGTAGGCAAATCAATAGCTGGTTTTGGATGGCAGCATGCAGGGACAACGACAAAACACCCAACAACATAGTGGCACAAACTGCCATCAAACCCAAGGCTCCCAAAGTCTTTCTCCATAGGTATCTTGCTCTAAAGAAAACTTACAAACATGTTTACTTGGGAAATGTTTACTTGGCATACTGTAATTTAAACCAAACCTAATCCAATTCTAAGGTCACGCCTGCTCCTTTACTGTTTCAAATACATTACCAGTAACTAGCTTAGCAGGCAAGCTGTCCTCATCAGCACCAGTGCACCCAAGCAATTAGCAGGGTTGTTTTCTCTCCAAAAATTCCCTTTCCAGGATTGCTGCACAAGCTGAATTCAGGTCAGAAGCAGCTCCGAGACACTTGACCAATGGCAGTGCAGAGGCTGCCTGTGCTCAGCGATGTGGCAGCTGCAGGGCCACAGGGCTGGACCAGTGGCAGCCTAGGGCTTTCTCCACCTGCTCCCTGCCTGCCTCTCCACACCCTGCCCTGCACACCTTGTGCTGCTGGGCCTCTCAGCTGCTCCCATAAAGGAAGTGCTGCTCCACAACGCCGGGTGCTGCACCCTGTCCTGGATGCTGCTCTCCTGAGCAATGTGTTTCTCTAGGAAATTGAATTGCTGTGATGGTAGAGGTTTGTTCTCTGACTAGAAGTCACGGGTTACAAGAGACCTAGAGAAAAATACAATCATGGCAGAACTATGCCTCAGCAATGCACATCCATATTATTTCCCTTTCTAAAAAGCTTTTCTAATAGATCTTTTGATCCGTTGTCAATGGCAAGGGCTCTCTAAAGACAAGGAGGAACGGGTACGTGCACTGTATGGAACTTGGTCGGTGCCAAAGCAGAGCACCTGACACTGGGGAGCAGCTGCGATACACACAACATAGTCTGGGGCATCCAGCTCACCCACCTGTCCCCAAGGGTTCATCACAGGGGAAAAAAATGAGCTAATAGATAATATTGAGAAGCGATATTCAGAGCCTCAACTCTACAAGGAGTTGAGTCAGCTCCAGCCAAACCAGGGTGCCAGGAGGATACCTGTGATCAGTGACAGTTTGGGAGGATCTGATACTCATAGGTTTTTTTCTGGGCTGTAAGAGAACTTGCAAATCTGCCATCTATACCACAAAAGGAATGACACCCCACACACAGGCAGAAGGTTCCTCTTAAACAAGCGCTCACTTGTTCACGGAGCTGACCTCGGCTTGCTTGAGAGAGGCACCTGTGTGAGGGACAGCAGCCAAGCCCGATTCCACAGAAAAGAAACCACGAAAAGACCCTCAAAACCGTGGCATGGGCAGCAGCGCACAAACCAGTCAGGACATTGTTGAGAAGTGTTTAGGGCCAGAGACAAAAAAACTATGTTACTCTGACAGAAAGGACCTGACACATACCTGCCTTTCAACACAGGTCACACAGCCCTGGTAGGGAAAGGTACGTTCCTTCACACTCAGTGGTGTGAAAGCACATACAGATGCCACTGCACTGTTGTCAAACTGCCTGGATTCAAAATGAATAGGAAGGAAATGACTTATTGCATTTCCCGCTCTATTCCTTCGAGCCTAGGGCCAAGCTCACAGTCCGTGCAAGGCCACGGAGAGCAGCGTTCAGCAGTCAGGTCACAGTCATGCTTTGCATGCTCCTGTGGAACTAGTCAGTCGTGGCTCTCCTTATCTTGACATTACAGGATGCCTCACCTGCAAATATGCAGTGACACTGAGCTAGGCCTCACCAGATTTACAGGCCCCAATCCTACCGTGTCCGGATTGCCCTCCAGCAGCACGTTGATGGCTCTGTTGACATCCCCATTGCAGTCATGCAGAGCAATCACGCACTCATCCTGGTTCTTGCCTGTGATGTCAATCAGCTGTAAAGAAGACAACACCACAGTCAACATGTTCCAAACTAAGATGGCACCAAAATCTCTATGGGTCTCTCAGGAGGCAAGTTGAATCCCAAACTAGAAATCCTTAAAAAAAAAAATTCAGGGCTTGAAAGTCTCCCCAGCCTTCTCAGCCTAACTATGTCCCTCAATGAGGAGTAACTGAGGGCGTGAATTTCTGAGTTACTATTGTTTCACCATGACCCAACCTATAACCCCCTTTTCTCAGTACAACACTGTCACCTGTGGGAACAAACTGGAAATTCAGCAAGGCAAAAGGTGCTGCTCCTGCATTGGGGCAACCCCAAGCACAAACACAAGCTGGGGAAGAATGGATGGAGAGTAGCCCAGAGGAGGAGGACTCGGAGATGTGAGTTAACGTGACCTGGTGATGTGCACTGGGAGCCCAGAAAGCCAACACTTTCCTGGGTTCATCCCCACAGTGTGGGCAGCACGTGAGGGGGGGGATTCTGCCCCTCTGCTTTGCTCAGGTAAGACCCCACCTGCGTGCTGCCTCCAGCTCTGGGGCATCCCAGCACAGGAAGGATGTGGAGCTGCTGGGGCGGGACCAGAGGAGGCCACAGAGGTGCTCCAAGGGCTGGAGCCCCTCTGCTCTGGACACAGGCTGGGAGAGCCATGGGTGTTCAGGTTGGAGAAGAGGGCTCCAGGGAAACCTTAGAGCCCCTTCCAGTGCTGAAAGGGGCTCCAAGAGAATTGGAGACAGACTTTGGACAACGGTCCGGAGTGACAGAACCAAGGGGAAATGGTTTCCCACTGCCAAAGGTAGGTTGGATACTGGGAAGGAATTCTTCCCTGGGAGGGTGGTGAGGCCCTGGCACAGGTTGCCCAGAGAAGCTGTGGCTGCCCCATCCCGAGAAGTGTTCAAGGCCAGGTTGGAACAATCTGGTCTAGTGGAAGGTGTCCCTATGGCACGAAGGTCCTTTCTGACCCAAATCATTCTATGATACAACTCTGTGAAACCAGTCCAAGGAAATTCAGGAAGCAGCCAGACGTGTCCCTCCCATCCCCCTAGCATTCACAGTCCTTCCTTCCAGTATTGATCTTGCCTCCCCGTCAGGGTTCATCTTCACTTTCCACACTCACTTGTTTCACCTTCTCCTCAAAGTCAGCATCGTTGTGGTCCGAAATCATCTGTGCAAGTCGAATCTGTTCCGCAGTGGCCTAAAGAAATCAGATGGATAGAGAGAGCATGGTCAGAGCAGCCCATTTCCAAACTGTCCTCGAAAGGCCATTCCACTTCCCTGAGATCTCTGGAAAGGAATCAGTATGGTAAAGAAAAGGTGCAAACAAGGGTCAGAAAAGGACAGGTCCGGGGGGAAAGTGAGATGAAAAAGGAACAAGGGGAGTCTGAAAGAAAGGGAGGTACTGCTGGTTGGCCTTATGACACCAGGGGAGCAACAGCCACCTGAACCACTTCTGTTCTGGGGCAAACCTTACCACCACCAGAACACCAAGACCCACTGTAGGCAGCTTCTCAGCCACTTGCATTCACTAAAGTGAGGAGGGAACAGTCAGATGGAAACAAAACCGAAATCTCAGCATCGGGTCCCACTCGGAGACACTGACACAAACACCAGCGTCAGTGGCTGCCCAATTAACCTGGCTCTGGCAGTTCTTAGGCAAGCCACCCATTAGCACCAGGCCAAGCAGGAGAGCCAGGTTTCCACCTCTAAGCTACCTGGTTTCCACGGACACTGCCCTTACCTGCGGCCGCTGCTTGTGCTGCGTCTGGCTCTGTGTCTGTGTCTGCTCCCAGTTCCCCCGGGTTCGGTTAGTGCCCACCGATGTCATCATTTACAGTATATACAAATAACAGTATTTACAAGGTAGAACTCTGTGGTGGGTCAGGGGAGAAGAGAGAACAGACTGTTAGAAACCAAAACCAAAAGGCAGCACCAGGACCGAACAATCGTACAGGCAACACAGCCAGAACACCCGTCAGAGGCCCCCACCCTCCCCACCACTTCCCTAAATCCATGGCAGGCCAGGCTGCCATCACCACATGCTCCCAGCACAAAACAGCCACTTGCACTTCTCGAGGGTTTTGTGCCAATTCCATGGCAGGTTGTTCCAAATGAAACACTTCCTGCATCCAGATGGGAGCAATTGGGCCTCAGGAGCAAAGCAGATTCACAGAGTCAGAGTGGTTTGGGTTGAAAGGCACCTTAAAGTTCATCCAGTCCCACCTCTTGCCATGGGCAGGGACATGTTCCACTAGCCCAGGTTGCTCCAAGCCCCATCCAGCCTGGCCTTGGACACTTTCAGGGATGGGGCAGCCACAGCTTCTCTGGGCAATCTGTGCCAGGGTCTCACCACCCTCATTGTAAAAAACCCTCTTCCTTCGCTAATCTAGATCAACCCTCCTTCAGTTTGAAGCCATTTCCCGGACTTGGGGCAAAGGGTTTAACGACTTGCTGTTGAAACACACGTGTGAGCGAGTACGGATTTGCCATGAGCTCATGGTGAGTCTGTGGCCATCAAACGGAGCAGGAATGCTTGAAGAAAGCACCAAAGAAACTTCACTTGAAGAACAGAGCAACTCAGAGCCTCAGACACTTCAACTACTTCCCCTTCTCCTTTCTTGCCTTCAAAGCAGAGCAGGGGAAGCAAAACCACTCCAGGAATAAGTGGTGCTACAGGCCTATGGATTTTTTTTTTAAAGAAAACCTGCCCTTGCCGAACTGCCTATTTTTGCATGCTTCAGTTATTCCCCCAAACTGGAAATATTAAGTTTTCTTGTTCTGAGTATTCTAGATTAAAAACATACCAAAAAGTGAACTAGATGTCAGCAAGGAACAGCCAGTAACATCATTAGATAACTGCTTGAGGCAAAAAATCCCAGGAAGAGTTCAGGCCAATGAGCGTCCAAAGCAAGTGGAGTTTTCTAACCTCACACTGGGCCTCAGGGCAGAGCCCAAGCTGGAGGTGAGGGGAGGTGGTTTAGAAGGGGATTGGCACTGAGTCATTTTACCCTGCCTAGCACCTTCCAGGCACAAGGAATGCCAGTGACATCCCACAGCACTTGGCAGGACTCACAACTTCCAAGCCCCCGAAATCTCAATAATCACAGAACTCAGAGTTTTGTGTTTCATTACCAAGAGCATGAAGCCTTCCCCCAAAGCAGCAGGGCCTGTTCCAGATGCCTGGGACAGGGGAAGGAGCCATGGATGGAGCATGAGAGCAGGGAGGAAAGCTGAGTGGGACAATCAGACCTGTGTACACAGGCAGGGCAGCACAGGGAGAGACCTGGTGTGCCAGGCAAGGAAGCTCAGCAGCAGCATTAGCAAACACCCCAGGAAACACTGGGGAATCTCCTGTGGAAGTCTGCAAGTACCCGACTGGGTGAGAAATGCTTCCTGAGAGCAGGGAGACCCCAATATTACCCTGCACTGGATGCATACCCCCCGTGCCAGCTCCAACCTGTGCCCAGCATTTCTCCATAGGCAAGTTTTTGTGCCATTGCTCCCACAGTTCCCCACAAAACCCCTGAAATCCCCCCTTTGTAGTCACCCACACCTCATGGCAACTTAATACTACAGTATTCCTACTACACAGTGCCAAGGTCTCTTATCAGGAAATGATCCAAGCTACCTGTGCAGCCATCAGGAGACCCCAAGCTGTGGGGGAAGAGCACCCCGAGGTGGAAGCAGACAGCCTCCAGCCCCCAGCCATCCCCTCCGTGCAGGCTTCTTCCCCATGTTACTTATTTTTGCTCACCATCGCTATGTCTCCTCCAGCTTCAAGCTCCATGCACAATTAATTTTGTCATATTAAACCAACCTGGCAGCAGAGGGAAGTGATCCTGCATGTCCACAGGAACCCAACCTGCAGCTTCCCTGGGCCACAGTTCCAGCAGGCTGAGTTCAAACCTTGTGCAGCACCCAGGCATTTTGTTCAGCAGCTGCCACGCTCTGCTCTGCCCAGCTGCCATCACTGCCACAAGTAACACCAGTGTTTGGGTCCTCTAATGTGCAAAAAACATCTACAATAGAAATCTCAGCCAGGTCCTGACCCTGCCGAGGCTGTCAGGTGAGGGAGTGTCCCCATGCAGACTCCACAGTTGCTTTAAGGAAAGAGAACTTTGGCTAGTGATAACTTATTCCTCAGTGGGGGAACTTGAGCCTGGCTTAGGGGCAGCACTGAATCATGGAACATGGTTATTCCGACGCCTGCACAGAGTTTTCCAGTTTGGAGCTGTCCTCACCAAAAGCAAAAGCCAGTCCACACCAGAGCACTGGCATTAAAGGGGGCGGCTACAGGTCAATGGGCCAGTGTTGCCCTGGACAGGGCTTAGGGAAAACAACAGGCTACAACACCCTCTGCTCAAAGACACTGGATCAAACATGACGTGCTTGGCTGTTACCCCTTTTCCTTCTCAGACCACACCACTGCCCGCCTGCCAGGCCTAGGGAGGAGAGCCTCAGCTACACAGGTGAAGTGTGGAGTCTCCAGAAGAAGAGGGGATACGAAAATGTAACAAACTGTTCATTTTATTAGAAACATCAGGTAAGTTACAGATTCAGAACCAGGATCTGCGGGTCCCATGGCTGTGCCAGATCTGCTGGCTGCCGCTGGGCAAGTCCTGGCACATCCCAGCCTCAGTTTCCCTTATCTGTTAAATACAGAAAAATTGGTATTTCCAGCCCATTCCAACAACGCTTACTTAACAACTGCAGAAGGCTCCGAAGCCCCAGAGAAAAGGAGCAGAGAGGGCAAAGAGCATTTGGAAAGATTTTCCCGCACTGTGAGGCAGAACAAGCACCCAAAAGAGGGTTATCGGTGTTGAGAGTTTTTTCCCCGGAGTAAAAACACGGCAGCTGCAGACCGAGTCACCCCCCGCACGTGCAGTGCACGAACTTTTGTGGGGAGATACCTCCGGATATGCCATCAGAGACCCTGTGGTGGTACCGATGGGCAGCGCTCCACCGGGGAGACTCTCCGGTCGGAGGGCGCAGGCAGAGCCCCCCGACCGGGATGGAGGGACCCGGAGGGCGGGCCGCGCTCGCGGACCGGGGCTCCTCCAGGACCCCCGGACCGGCGTCGCCCGGGGATTTCCCGTGGGCCGCAGGGCCCACCCCGGCCACGGCCCCCGGGGCGCCACCGAGGAGCGGTGCCGGCAGCGGGCCCGGCGGCCCGTGAGGAGCCCGGCGGGGCGGGAGCGCGGCTCCCATTGTTACCGTCGGCACCGGCGGGGCCGGGCGGGCCGCGGGAGCGCGGCAGGGCCCGGAGCCGCCCGACCCCGCGGCACACAATGGGGGCCGAACGGCCGGAGTGAACCGGAGGGCGTCGGCGGGGCCGGGGCGGGAGCCCCCGCGGCGGCGCCAGGCCGGGCCCGCACCAGGGAGGCGGGCGAGTTCGGGCCGCTTCCGCCCTCATGGCCGCGGCCGCCATTTCACCCCCCCC
>NW_020885019.1:406775-558342 GCF_003945725.1 Corapipo altera | reverse complement strand
GGGGGGGGAGGGGGGAGCCTGGCGGGGAGGGGGCGGGTTCGGGGGCCGCGCGGAACGGGAGCCGCCGCAGCCGCCGCCGCAACTTTACCTGGGTCCGCCCGCACTGACAACTCCCCCGGCCCCGCCCCCGGCACGTGACCGTGCGGGGAGGGGCCGCGCGCGCTGCGCTGGCGCCGCGCGGGGACACGTGACCGCGGCTCCCCCTGTCCTCCTCCTCGGTCACGTGCCGCGGGCCGCAGGGCGGGTTCGCGGCCGCCATGTTGTGCGGCCCCGGGCCAGGCCGGGCATGGCGGGGGCCGGCAGCAACTGGCTCTCGGGGGTCAACGTGGTGCTGGTCATGGCCTACGGCAGCCTGGTGAGGGCCGGCGGGGCGGGCCGGGGCCGACGCGGGCTGGCGTGCCCGTGCGGGGCGTTCCGGGCGTGTCCGCGGAGCCGGGCCGCTCGTGTCTGTGCGGCCCCGGTGAGGCCGCTGCCGGCGTGTCCACGAGACTCCTGTGGAGTCCGTAACGCGCCCGTCAGGCAGGTCTCGGGCTGTTCGTGGGGAACGCCTCGGAGCCTGGCTCGGGGCCCTCAGGGGCCTGGGCTGGACCGCCCGTAAGCTCCTGGCGTCGGTAGGGCGGGGGGAGTACGTGGGTGGGAGCCTCTGTGGAGGCTGGGGGTCTGTGGGGCCGAGCCGGGTGTCCGCGAGGCTCCCGGGAGACTGAAACCAGACCCTTGTGCCCGCTGGGGTTGGAGGGCTGAGAAGGGGGAGTCGGTGGGCTGGGTTATCTGTGACACCCCCCGGCTCATGCTTGACCCCCCGCCCCACTGTGGCTCCTTAGGTGTTCGTGCTGCTGTTCATCTTCGTGAAGCGCCAGATCATGCGCTTTGCCATGAAATCCCGCCGCGGCCCCCACGTGCCTGTGGGACAGCACGCACCCAAGGTGGGTGCACTCCATCCCCTGCACTCTGAGGGACGGGCAGGGGCTGCTCCAGCGGCAGAGCTGCCACCGTGGAGTAGCAGTGGGGCAGCAGGGGGGGAGCGGTTTGTGTAAGGCCTGTTTTCATCCTTGTGATCCCACAATCTAAGTGAACGTGTCGGGTTTTTTTCCTGCTGTGTAGGATTTAAAGGAGGAGATCGACATTCGACTATCAAGGGTGCAGGACATCAAGTACGAACCACGGCTGCTGGCTGAGGACGATGGCCGACTCCTGCAGTTGGAGACACCAGGTACTGTCCCACAGTTGTTGTTCCCCTGGGGCCAAGTTGCATCTTTGGCTGCTCACGTTGGTGTCCTGTCACACGAGATGGTGTCTCTGCTCCCGTTTTCCCTTTCTCCGCCTCCCTCCAAGGTTTGCAGAGCTCTCAGTTTGTTCTTTCCCGTTTCCTAGGCTGCTATAACTACCTGTACAGGATGAAGGCACTGGATGCAATCAGGACATCAGGTAAGGGAGCTCGGAGCAGGAGGGTGCAGAGAGACCCTGAGTGAGGGAGATGAGGGTGCCAACAGCCCTGTGGGGAGGCTCCAGGTCCTCGCTGGAGTGTAGCAGTCGTTTCACCTGCCCAGGGCCGGTGGCCTGAGGGTCAGCCTGCCCTGTGCTCTGGGGTCATCCGGCAAACAGGGGCAGTAGGTGTGGAGGGAAGTTTATCCAGCCAGCAGCTCCTGACTGTGGGGGTGAGCACAAGCATTTCTACCTGTGCTTCAGCCAGTTGTGTTGTGCCTTTTTACAGAAATCCCATTTCAAGCAGAGGGCCGGTACCCAAAGTCTTTAATAGGGAAGAACTTCTGTGCCTACCTGCTGGAACTACGGAATTCCAGCACCTCCTTCAAAGGCATCCGCAAAGCCTTGATCGACACCTTGCTGGATGGGTACGAGAGTGCCCGCTATGGCACCGGGGTGAGTGCTGGTGTGGCATTGCCGGCCCTGTGAGGTGTTCCTGTGCTCCGCCCTGGCTGCATCCCTTGTTCCTGTGGCCTGGCTTCATCCTTCTCTTCCTGTGCTCCAGCCTGGCTGCATCCCCACAGCAGCATGGGGCTGTTCCTGTGCTCCAACCTGGCTGCATCCCCACAGCAGCATGGGGCTGTTCCTGTGCTCCAGCCTGGCTGCCAGGGCTGAGGTCACACTGTAACCTCAGCTGGGTTTTCCGTGATCTTCTCTGTTTGTATCCAGGTCTTTGGGAAAGCAGAATATCTGAAGTACCAGGAAGCTCTGAACGAGCTGGCGAACATGTAAGTGCTGCTGCCCAGGCACAGTGGTGGGTTCCTGGTCCATAGCAGCCCATGGGGGAGGTGTGAACAGAGACAGGTTTTGGGGCACATCCAGTGTCCAAGACGGGGGCTGTTTGTGCCCGTCCGTGCCTCTGAGTTCACTCCCTCCTTGCAGCCTGCCTGTTAATGGAGTTTTGGGTTTGTTCCATGGTCACAGTCCACATTCCTGCTTGTCCCTGGCACTTTGAGCCAGGGCTTTGTGCATGACCACTGGCCTTAGATTTCAAGACCTCAGTGAGCGCCGTCACCCCGAGGGCAGAGTTGCCTCGTGTCAGACAGACGGACACGCAGCTGAGCGGCTTCTCTGGGGCGGCGGCAGCGGTGACGGTGCCTCTTCTCTGCCCACAGCACCAAGGCCCGGGGGGGCAGCAGCCAGCGGCAGCACCAGTCAGCAGCAAAGGACCTCACCCTGTCCCCTGAAGTTTCCAACCCCACCACCATCCAGGTCACCTACCTGCCTTCCAGCCAGAAGAGCAAACGTGCCAAACACTTCCTGGAGCTGAAGAGCTTCAAGGACAACTACAACACGCTGGAGAGCACCCTGTGAGCACGTGGGGCCTGGTGCAGTGGGTGTGCAGGCAGCACTGGGAGGAAGCAGCTGCGCTCAGATCTGCCCTTCGCACCACATCTCCGTTCCAACTGCTGGAACTCAGCCCTCGCCAGAAGCCCATTCCAGAGCAGTGTACCTGCCTGCTGAGCCTGAGGGGATTGGCTCCACAGCCTCCTCTGCCACTGGCACTCCAGGCTTTGAGTCCTGCACCATCTTGGACCCTGTGAATAAACTGATTAGCTTGATCTTATTTATAAAGACACGGATCCCAGCCAGCGCTCCCCTTTGCCTGTCCTTCGCCGCAGCGGCTGGCAGGAACTGATGTCTGTCCGTTCTGTCTGTGTGGGTCTTGGGCTCTGGAGCCACCTGTCTGTCCTTTCTCAAGGGTGAACACTTTTCCCCATGTCCCCATTGTTCCTGCTGTCAGCCCTGTGTGCCCAGCCTGCCTGTGTGCCCAGCCGGGGTGTAAATAGTTTGGTGCCTGTTCTCAGCACCGCAGCCAAGCTGCTGCTTCAGGCTGCAGTTTCTGCTCATTCTACTGCAGCTGGGCATTTGGGGACATCTTGAGAGGACAAACCAGCGTCAGGTGTCCCATCTGTCCTGCCAAGGGGGTGTTTGCTCCCACTCACCAGCACCTCGCGTGCCAGCAGCTGCCGAGCCCCCAGGGCAGCCCCCACCTTGAGTCTGCGTCTGCCAGGCCGAGGGCAGTGCCAGCAGCTCACCCGTCACCACGGCACGGGCAGCACAGGGTGGAGGGCACAGACCTCGCATAGGCGTTGGCACTTTTTAATTACTGTTTAATAAAATGACAGTTTAGCCTGAGCAGATTGCATGCCACCAGCCTCTGACTGCAGAGGCCCGTTGCTGCTGGATCCGGGGCTGTGTCCCTCCGAGGTGCTTCTACAAAGGTAACCAGGATGCTGTTTGTGGTGGCCAGGTTGCTGCCATTACAGCTGTGGTAGTTGGGATGCCATTACAGTAACCGGCATGCAGTTATGGTAACCAGGATGACACCATTCCAGTAACTGGAATGCTGTAACAGGCTGCCGTTACTGCCAGGGTATCCAATGGGTGTGGCCCGTGTAGAGGGCAGTTGCAGGGTCCCTGTGGCACCAGCTATGGCAGTGCCAAACAGCCAGAGCTGCTCCCTGCAGGGGGAGAAGGTTGGACAGGGCAGGGGCTGGGAAGGTGGAAGCTGTCCTTGGGCTGCTGGGAGCAGGTGGAGACAGTGGGGTGCTGTGTCCCTTGGTGCAGGTTAAACCCTAGGCCCCATAAACGTGCTCTTTGGTTGCAGGTCCAGGAGAAGGGGAGTGCTGGCACAGGGCTGCGGGAGAGGTAGAGCTGGCAAAGAGCCCTAGGGGCCAAACCCCCCATGCTGGGGGTCCATGGGTGATGGGGGAGACATCCCCGGGCTGCCCACTCTCTGTCTCCACAGCTGTGGGCAGGGGCCCAGGGAGCACCCACGGTGCTGGGCCTCAGCCCACGGGGTGCTGCAGTGGATCATGGAGTCGCGGCTGAAGCGGCACGTGGAGTTGGAGCTGCATCTTGCGGGCAGGGAGCAGGCAGCGGTGAGGCCTGGTGTTGGTTGAATGCAGCTGGGTCTTCCTAGCGCTGTGCTGCTGTGGATGGTTGGGATGGCCCCCTCGTCCTGCTCCACCACGTTCTCAGGGACAGTGTCCCCCAGCACTGGTGAGCCAGGGTGACGTGGAGGTTCAGCACAGCCCCTGTGCCCAGCAGATCCGCCAAGATGCCCTGTACCAACTCTTCCAGGATGAGCATCAGCAGCACCAGCAGGAGCTGAGCCGGCTGGGGAAAGCCCTCTACGTGGAGCGGCTCTGAGTACTCAGCCCAGCGCAGCACTGGCCTGGCATCCCCTGGCTTCTGGCTGGGAATAAAACATGTTGAGCAAAACGGGGGTTGTGTCTGCTGCATGTGGGGCGTGGGACAGCCTGAGGCAGTGGGGGGGGAAGATGCAGCTCATCACGATTCCTGTGGCTCGGGTTCAGACATGTTGCCCGCAACCCTCCACGTGTTGCGCCCTGCACACTTGGTCCTGTCCATGGCTGTGCCAGGAGATGGCAGCACGGCCAGCATGCCTTGCCAGCCCCGGTGCTCTGCGCTTGGTCCCACTCCTAGCACAGGTCCTGCCGTGCCATGTCGTGTGCCAGGGTGCTCCTGGCCATGTGGCACAGCCCTGCAGCAGCAGGGAGAGGAGCCTGGCTGGGCTGGGTGTGATGCTCCCTGTCCCCACATTCAGGTGCCCCTGGACCCCTGTCTGCTCCCCAGCTGGGGGGGACCTGTCCCTGGCCTGCTGTCCCTGCTGCCTGTGCCCGACCTTGGTGTCTCCCAGCCCCAGGGCCCATCAGTGCCTGCCCTGGCTCTGCTTATTGACAGGGCTGGGGGCTGCCGGGCCGGCACCCCCCACCCACGGCCCTTCATTAGCTCAGCTGTCGGGCTGCATCACATCAGCTGCTGCCGCACACGCGCCCCCGGCTCTGGCACTGCTGCCGCCACGTGTGTCCCTGCTGTCCCCACTGCCACCTCACCTTGCGGCCACCCCGTGGGGCCAGAGCCCCTGACCCCCCAGCCCAGGCTGTGCCCCTGTCCTCCCCATGGTACTCAGGGCTCTGGCTGCCCCACATCCCGGCCCACTGATCACCCAAAGCTTGGGCCCCCACAGAACCCCCAACACCATTCCCAAGATTGGTGCATCCTGCTGCAGCAAAGTCCCGCTGTGGTGTGGGGAGACACATGCCCCCAGCACCCCAAGACACCCCGTGTGCCCTTGTGGCTGGATGTCACCCCCCAGGTCCCAGTGGCCATCCCAGTGTGGGGCAGGGTGCTGCCTCTGTCACATAGCATGAGAGGGGTCACATCCCTGACATGGGTGGGGCGGGGTGACAGCCCCTCCAGCTGCCCCATGGAGGAGACGCTCCTGTGGGTCCCAGCAGCTCTCCCAAAGCAAGGGGATGTGGGGCACAGCCCCTCTGTGCTGATGGGCCCGTCCTTGGGCAGGGTCGTGCACAGCCCCTAGGTGTCACAGGGCCCGCAGGCCAGGGCTGGCCCCTGGTATCGACAGCCTTGCTAATGATGGGGAGTGTGACCGGAGGCAGGAGCAGGCGGCGTGGGGCCATCGACCGCATTGACTGGCACCGCTCGGCTGCAAGGGCACGGGCGTCCGCGGAGGGGCAGGGGGACGTCAATGGGTGGTAATTAATGGGAACGAGGCCACGTGTGCAGGGCCGGGGCGCTCGCTGGCCGCATCCCCCCGTCGGGTGCAGCCCAGTGCAGTTATAAACAGCGGCCAGGCGACCCCCGAGCCAGAGCACTACGGAGCCCCCCAAGCCAGCCCAGGTAAGACGGTGATGGATGTGGGGTTCCCTTGGCCCCGGGTGGGCAGCGTGGCCTTCCATGGCATGCTGTGCCGTGTCAGTCCATGGCATGGCTTGCCCTGACATGCCATGCTGGGAGACTGTGCCTGCACTGTCCTGCTTTGGCTTCATCCCAGCTGCAGGACACCTCCTGCTCTGGCAGTGCATCCCGAGCAGCCCAGTGCCGGTGCACTTGCCCGGCAGGCTCCAGGCACTGCGGTGAGGCCAGGTGCTGCCTCCGCAGTGCCCCAGGGGTTATGCCTGAATACCACATCCCCCTAGCTCTCAGCCTTTCCTTCTCTCTTTCTCTTGCAGGCAGCTGAGCTGTGGTTCCTCCTGCCTCCATCTGCCCCTGCCTCTGTCTGATATGTTTGATATTAGGTTGTTTTATTAGAAAACCAACTAAATATCAAACATATTCTTACAGCGCCAGGGATGCTCAGCGCTGACTTGGCCAGATGCTACCTGTGCCCTGCCCTGCACCGGGGGGTCCCTCTGCACCTCATCCTGCAGCCCCTGCCAGCCCTTTCACTGCTGCAATAAAACCTGTCTGCCCATCTCCATGGCGCTTGAGAGGGGGAGGCCAGAGCTGTCCGGGGGACCGGCGGAGGTTTGGGATGGCAGCGGGGTCAGCATTTGCCACCTGTCCCCTTGCTCACACTGGGGATGATGACAATACAAAGGCCCGTGGCCCCGTGCCCACTGCTGGCTCTGCTGCCCCAGCACAGGGGGTTATTTATGGAGGTGCAGCCACTGCTCAGGGCCCTTGGTGGGTGGGCACTGTTCCCCCAGGGCCCTGCCCAGGGTGCTACGAGCTGTCACCAGGTCTCTGTCCCCCAGGTCCGTAGGTGCTGACTCCTTTAGCCCCCAAAATCTGTCATTGGGGCAGTGAGTCTCTTCCATGGGAGATCTTACACTGGCTTATGGGACCTTGGGGCCGCCACGAGGAGGCCATGAATCCCCTGGCTGTGGATGGATTGCTGTTGCGTGCCCTGAGAATTCCTCCCTGCGCCTCAGGAATCTGCTCCTCCAGCTGCCAACAGCATCCTCTGCCTCAACACCAAGCACCAGCATGGCTGGAGCTGGGCTCAGGGCTCAGCAGGCTCCTGGGGGGTTCTGCCCCTGGTGCCGGGCTCAGTTTGTCCCACTGCTCCCTGCAAAGCCAAACACCCTGGGCCAGGGCTGCTGCCAAACCCCTGCTCCCAAAATAGCACCAGGCTGAGCTCACCCTTTTCCATGCCACCCCCAGGCAGGGGTAAATGTCAGCCCAAGGCCACCAAAACACCCTAAGCCCCTGGTGGAGGGCAAACGCAGCAGGGTAAGACTTAGTGCTAGTGCTGCATGGACTCAGCTCAACATCCTGAAGGAGCGCTGGGTGGGAACACAGTGTCCTTGTGGCACCAGCCAGAGTGTCCTGTTGCATGGGGGGCAGGGGCTCAGCTGGGACAATACAGGACCCCCTACTCCGAGACCTGCCACTGCTTTTTATAACACTCCAGCTGTCCTCAGCAGCCCAAATAAGGCCGTGGCCACCCGGACCCCCTGGGGCGGACAATGGGTCCCGAGCACAGACTTTTTGGGAAGGTGGGGAGGCGGCTCAGCCCAAGAAAGGCAAAGCCCTCGGGCTGGGCAGAGCTGATAAACAGGCAGTGGGGCACAGGCAGCACAACTGCCCTGTCCACCCCTTGCCAGTCCCGCATTCAGCTACCCGCTGCTGCCCGTGTCCCAGTGAGGATGGAGGCCATCAAGAAGAAGATGCAGATGCTGAAGCTGGACAAGGAAAATGCCCTGGACCGGGCGGAGCAGGCGGAGGCTGAGCAAAAGCAGGCAGAGGAGCGGAGCAAGCAGGTAGGGCAGGCAGCAGCAGCCCCCAGCCCATGGGTGTTGGGAGGCGGCTTCTGTTTGTGTCAGCTCACCGTGAGCCCAAACCCAACACCCAACACAGACTCTGGCTGGGGTATGAGGGTGCCACAGCTGACACTGTCCTGCAGTTCAAGGGCACCCCGAGGGCTGCCTAGGGCTCAGCCCCTGCCAGTTGGTGGGGTGTGGGAAAAGGACAGACACTGTGGGGCAGTGCTGGTCCCAAGGATGGGGCAGGAGGGATGCTGTGGGCCAGAGCTGAGCCTGGGATGGGGCAGGCAGGGCTCTCTCACAGTGCAGGGGTCCAAAGTGGTGTCCACCTGTGGTAACATCACTGCCCTTCCAGCTGGAGGACGAGCTTGCTGCCATGCAGAAGAAGCTAAAGGGGACAGAGGATGAACTGGACAAATACTCTGAGGCCCTGAAAGATGCCCAGGAGAAGCTGGAGCTGGCAGAGAAGAAGGCAGCGGACGTACGTATGGGGTGCAAGGTGGAAGCTGAGGGCTGCCCTCCCCTCGTTGCCTTCCTGATGGGACTGCAGCCCTTCCCTATGCCTTGGGGACACGGAAGGTCCCTGTCTGGCTCAGTGCATTCCCAGCAAAGCTCTGTGGGTGTCTGGGAGCAGAGAATGACCCTGTGAAGGACATGTCCTGAGGACAGAGCCAGGCAGTGAGCAGCCCCTCAAGAGTGAGACACATATCCCCGGGAAACTCTGAATCACAATTGTGGGCAGAGGAGTCGAGCTCCTGAGCAGGAGGAGGAGGAGGAGGAGAAGGAGGAGGAGAAGGAGGAGGAAGACAGGTGGAAGCGCATAGGCAGTGTGAGGATTGCAGAGCCCAGCTATTGTCCACCACTGTTTACAGGAAAACAACGGCACCAGCCGTTCAGGGTTTCACCCACTGGCCGCTCTGCAGCCATCACGAGGCGTCTGGCCCTGCTCATCACTTGCCAGGACCTGGCAGCCAGGGGCCACTTCCCCATGGGGCTGGGATGTCTCAGGGTCCAGTGTTGGGGCAATGCAGCTTTTCCCTCCTGTGGGAGCCAGGAGAAATCCTGCAGCTCCTCTCCCTCGATGGGCAGAGGAGGCAGGAACTGTCCTCTGCTACTGTGCCCATAGGGAAGTGCCTGAGCCCCGGCACAGCACCTGGGCTGCTCTCATTGGCACATTCTGGCTCCGTGCTGGGGGTCAGGGTGTTATTGGGAGCTCTGGAGTCCTTCTGGAACTCTGGGACATTTGTCACCCTGCAGCTTTGCTTGCGGCTCCCTGTCCCAGCACGGTGGCAGTGCCATCCCTGCACTGGAGTCGGCACATGTTCAGTGAGGCATCGCAGAGCTCTGAGATCCCTTTCCCTCCCTCACACCCTTCCTGCTTCCCTCTGCTCCCTGTTGGCATTTTCCTGCTGTCACCACATCCCCACTTGCTTCTTTGTGGATCCCTCTCTGTGTATCTGGAGCCCCTTTTCCTGGCTGCTGCCACCTCAGGATGACCCTCGGGGCTGCCCCAGTTTCCCCCTGGTTCCAGGCAGTGGAGGGACTGGATGGGCAGAGCTGCCTCCCAGGTGCCTCCAGTTCCCACCTCATCCCCGGAAACGTGCCGTGCTGCACATGCCACACATGCCAGCCCAGGCAAATGTGGCCCTGCAGCATCCACCTGCCCAGCTGCTGAGGACGTCGGAAGGCAGCAGCCTGAAACCCTTCCCTTCTATCCATGTGCCCGAAGCCCTGCCAAATGGGCTTTGTGGGGAGTGAGGGCAGCAACGGGGCTCGGTGGTGTATTTACTGAGCTTTTGGGGGGCTCCAAGAACCCTCACGGCACTAAGAGACACGGCTCCTGGCTCCAAGGAACACTGATCTTGGCAGTGTTGGCTGCACCATCGTCTGCCCTCAGACTGGAGGGTTCTCACAGGGGCTCAGGCCGTCGAGATGTTGGGGTTTGGCACACGAGAGTAGAGCAGGAGCCCGGTAGTCACAGCCCCAGTCCTGGGCGGGAGGAGGGACCAGGATCTGCCGCAGGGCTGTGGGGTCCTGGGGGTTGCAGTGTCCGAGTTCAGCCCCTGTGGCCCAGCAGTCCCCAAATGTGGCCCGTGGGGCTGAGGGACGGGTGGCACCGAGGAGTCCGGCCCCATGGAGGGGGAGCCCGTGTGGAGTCAGGCCTGGCTCCTCCAGGCCCTGTGCTCCCCAGCATATGGGGCCGGTCCCAGTGCCCCCACGCCCATATGGCGCAGGTTCCTGTGGACCCAGGTGCCTGCGGTGCAGATCCCGGTGTCCCCCCCGGCCCAGTCCCAGTGCCCTTTTCCCACCAGGTCCGGGTCCCAGTGTCCTTACTGCCGCCTGGTCTTGGTCCCGGTGTCCCTTCTCCACCTGGTCCCAGTCCCAGTGTCCCAGATCCAGGTCCCAATGCCCTAGGCCCCGGTGTGTCCCGATCCCGATGAGTCCCGGTGCCCCAGGCCCCGGTGTGTCCCGATCCCAGAGTGTCCCCGGCCGCGGTGTGTCCCGATCCCGGTGTCTCCACTCGGTCCCGGTGTGTCCTGGTCCCGGTGTGTCCCGGTCCCGGTGTGTCTCGGTCTCGGTGTCCCCGCCCGGTCCCGGTGCCACAGGCCCCGGTGTGTCTCGGTCTCGGTGGCCCAGGCCCCGGTGTGTCCCGGTGTATCCCGGTGCGGCCCCCCGTCTCCCCGGTAACGCTCGCGCGGGGCGGGGCGGAAGTGCCGTCAGTTCCGGGCGGCGGGACCGGGCGCGGTCCCGGGGGGTGCGGGGGCGGCGGCGGCGGGGCCGGAGCTGACGGACCGAGCATGGCCGGGGCCACCACGATCGAGGCGGTCAAGCGCAAGATCCAGGTGCTGCAGCAGCAGGCGGACGATGCGGAGGAGCGGGCGGAGCGCCTGCAGCGGGAGGTGGAGGCCGAGCGCCGCAACCGCGAGCAGGTACCGCCGGGGCCGCCCCGCTGGGGCACGGCCGGAGTGGCGGCGCGCCCGGGGCCAGGGGGTCCCGCTCCGAGCCACGGGGAGCGCCCGCGGGGTCCCGCGGGGTCCGCTGCGCCCCGGGGGTCCCGCCCCGTGGCCGGGGGTCTCTCTGGGTCCCTGGGACCCGCCCGTGTTGCTGAGCGGGGACCGGAGCGGGGGGGGGCCGGCAGGGCTTCGTTTCGCCGTTCCCCGTGTCCCGGGGCTGACCGCGGCCGGGGGGAGGGGGAGGCCCCGGCCATCTTGTGCGGCCCCGAGCCCGGAGCTGCGCGGGTAAGATGGAAGGGAGGAGGGAGCGGGGTCCCTCGGCTGCGGCCGGGCAGAAGCCCCTGGAGCATCTCCCGAGCCCCGCATCCTGCCCCCGGGACCGGCAGCCGCGGGGGGAGGCGCAGGGGCTTGGCTGGGATGGCCTGGAAGGAAGGAAGGAAGGACGGACGGAGCAACCACGGCAGGATCTGAGCTGGCAGATCCGGGGGACGTCGGCACGGCCGGGGACGGGGATGAGGTGACACGGGCAGCACCTCAATGTGCCCGGCTCCCTTGGGCCGGGGGCACAGGCAAGGCCGGTGTGTTGTGGGCACAGGGATGGGGTGACACGGGGCCAGTCCCGGCTCGAATCCGAATGTGGTTCTCAGTGAATTTGCAGTGACTTCGCTGAAGTTGAGCCCTCTCCCCTCGGTGCCCGAGCTGCGTGTCTGTGACAGCACTGTGTGATTGGGCTCTGTTGCCCAGGCCCGTGGCAGAAGCTCTTGGGCCTCTTTTTTCGCAGCCACATAAGGAATTCTCCTTGTAATAGCAGCGTTGTCATGGGAACACGCGTGCTTCTCCCAGCTCCCTGAGCCTCCTTCAGGGGAGCCAACCAGTGCTCCCAGTTTGGCACTGATCCCGGGTCCTGGGGAGCCCTCTTGGATCTCTGTGGGCTGGGGAAGCGATGGTGAGTCCCAAAAGCCAGGGCGAGCTCCTCCCTTGGCTTTCAGGGCTCCAGGTGCTCCCTGGTTCAAGGCTACCTTCCTGAAGGAAGCACAGAGTAACAGGAATGTGCCACTTGCAGCAGGGCTGCCTGGAAGTCACCTGGAAGTTCACCTCGTGGTCCGGGGAAGCCTGACAGTTTTGGCTGCGTCCAGGGAGGAGCAGCAGAAGGGGAGGTGTAAGGGCCCTTCTGCAGTGGGGAAGAGGCACTTCCTCAAAAGCAGCGGTGGTTTTTGGGTGGGTTAAGCACTGCCTGCAGGAAGTCAGGGCTAAGTGATGCAGTTCAGAGGGTGAAGAAGCAGAGGCCTGCTGTGCTGGCGAGTCCCCACCCCTTGGGAGAGGGAAGGTGAAAGTTATCCACCTCAACAGCTCGTGTCCCCTTTAATAGGCGAAAGATATGTCAGGCAGTCTCCTTCCCAGTTCTGTTTAAGGTATTGTTGTGTTCCTCTTCGGGCAGACCACTTCCCCCTCAGGCGGGGCAGGTTCTGGCTCTGGGCACCCACAGGGGTGTGGGCTTCTTGGGTGAGGAGTGAGATGTGCCTGCATGGGAGCTCCTCTGCTGCTTGTGCTCTCCCAGCCCGATCTGGAAATGTGGTAGGGGGTGCCTCAGTGGCAGAAGGAGGGGGAGGGCTCGGACAGCCCCTCCGGGAACTGGATGCAACTGGTGTTGGGCTCCACTGTAACACTGGTGCCTTTCATTGCTCTGCTCCTCCCTCCTCAGCATGGTGAGGAGCAGTGTGTCTGCATAGGCTGCTTTATTAACATTCAGCTAGGGTATTTCATGTCTGTCTGGCATGTGCCTGTGCCCAGGTCTCTGTAGAAGATCACAGCACTGCTCTGGAATGACCACAGCCCTGTCTGCCTTTGTCATCCTGTTGGGGAGCAGCATTCTGAACTCCCCAGGGGGCTCTGGTGGGGTGTCAGTGTCCCCAAAACATCTGGGCTCCTCTGGTCTCTGTCTGGGGTTAGCATGGACGGGGCTGTGAGAAGGGGCCTTGTGGCTGATCACAGTGGCTGGAAGATGGGACAGCCCCTGATCTCTGATGGTGTTTCTGTGGTCACATTTCTGGCAAATGCCTGAGGGCTGTCAGCAGTTTCACCAGCTCCTGGTGCCTATGGCTGTACCGAGGTGGCTGTTGCTGGGGAACAGCTTCCTCAACCTGTCTCAGGACTGGAGGAGGCTTTTGCTCCTTTTCTGGATTGTTAGTGACTCACTCGGAGGAAGGAGGCCTCGAGCAGGGCAGGCTCTCTTCTGGGGCTGTGGGCACTGCAGTGATGAGCCCCTGGGTTGGGCAGCACTGGTGGCCCACCTAGCCTGCCAGCACCTGACATAGCTTGGCATGTCCCTGAACCTGTTAATCCTTCTCGCCTTGCTGGTGAGAGGGTTTGCCTCAAGCAATGCTCACTGGTGTCCAGATGTGTGAGTAAACTGACTCTGTGCTAAGTGGCAGCTGTCACCACGCTCTGGCATGGCGGATAAACAGCTGTGATGGATGGCCTGGCAGAATCCCAGCAGCTGCAGAGGCACCCCTTGGCACAAGTCATCTCCTTAGTGTTTATGGCTTAAACTGTCAGGACAGCTCAGACTGGCAGGGAGAAGGCTGCAGGAGGGCTGCAGCATGGACAAAGCATGCAGGAAGTGTTGTTAAGCTAAACGTGCTGCAGGCATCTGGGAGAGGGGCTGAAGGTTTGCTTAGGGCTCCCATGTTGACCCGATGGCAGAGCTCAGTTGCCCTGCCTGAGCTGCTCAACCTGCACAGGCTGAATCCCCTCCTCTGCTCCCTCCAGGCTGAGGCAGAAGTGGCATCTCTGAATCGCCGTATCCAGCTGGTAGAGGAGGAGTTGGACCGAGCTCAGGAGCGCCTTGCCACGGCTCTGCAGAAGCTGGAAGAGGCAGAGAAGGCAGCAGATGAGAGCGAAAGGTGAGCAAGGGCTCCTGCTCACGCTCTGTCAAACATCTTGGATATGTTTCTGACTGAGGGCCCAGTGCCATCCAACCTTTCAGGCTTCCCAGAGTGGGGTAAGGAGATCCCACATCAAGGCTGGATGTGGGAGTCGGTGCCTGCTTACGCAGAGCAGCTAAAACAATGCTGATGACCTTGAGTGTCTTGGAACCTGAGGCTGCTGATGGCCTTGAATGTCTTGGAACCTGAAGCTAAGGAGCAAGGAAGTGCTGTGTGCTACCACGCATTCCTGCCTCCAAGAAAGGAGAAATGAGTGGGTTTGGAGACCTTGTGAAGGTGGGGCAACCTCTCTTCCTGCCGCCTCTGCCAGCATCCTCCCGACTGGCAGATGTCCCCTGACCTGGCCTCTGATTCAGCAGGTAGTGGTCCCCTTGCAGCTGGCTGATGTGCTTCCTTAGTTGCACACACCATGGTGAGCAGCCCGACCCGGCTGGTGGCCTGCCGTGGAGATGGACTTGGCTCTTCCTGCATTCCAGATGGGGAAGTGCTTGACTTGGCTTTGCTGAGTTCCTAAGACAGCCAGGCTTGTTCTTCTCAGCAGCACTGCACTTCCCTTGACCCAGGAGCCCAGTGAGCTGCTGAAGGAATGTTCCAAGGAACAGTTATTTCTGAGCAATTGAGTTTCACGTCAGCCCAGCGGTATCTGCCTTCCTGTGCCACCCTCTGCACTCAGAGGAGTCATGGCTTGTCAGGAAGCACTGTGGTTCCAGGATAGTGCTGTTAATGCTCTGAAACTCATCTCAGCGCTGGCTTGTCGAGGGTTGTTTTACACACCTCCCCTCCCTGTGCTTACTTCTGGACAGAGGTATGAAAGTCATTGAAAACAGAGCTCTTAAAGATGAGGAGAAGATGGAACTGCAGGAGATCCAGCTCAAGGAAGCCAAGCACATCGCAGAGGAGGCGGACAGGAAGTATGAGGAGGTGAGACTCTTGGATGCTTTAGTACAACTGACCTGGGCTAGGAGAGGCAACTCCTCTTCCTGCTGACAGGGCTTTCGTCAGCAAAGCTTGGTGCAGAGCCTGGCTCTCAGCAGAGCTACATCAGTGCTCTGCTTGGCCAAAAACCTCTGGCAGCTCCAGCAGCTCTTGCAGGCATTCATTCCCTTCACTGCTGTGCACAGCCTACAAGTGCAAAATCATCCTCCTTCCTCTTGATTCTGATTCTCCCTTCCAGGTTGCTCGGAAACTGGTGATCATAGAGGGAGATCTGGAGCGTACTGAAGAGAGAGCTGAGCTCGCAGAGTCGTGAGTAGTCCACTGGCATGTAACTGGCACATCTGCCTCTGCATGGGAACTAACACTGCATTGCTAACCTTGTTACACAAGGCCTGAAGCACTGGGTGGGTTTAGGTCCTCAGAGGAAAGGGCTGGAAGCACTCTTCTCCTTGAAAGAGGATTGGCTCCACTCAGGACAAGGAGTTTGTGATGTGATTTGCCTTGAGCATAGTCACTCTGCCCCTTCGCGTGGAGACACTCCCCAGTCACAGAGGCCAGAGAACCCTTCTCCCCACAGCATTCACCAGCACTGCTTTGTGCGTGCAGTCACGAGATCCTTCACGTAGCCACAGGGCACAGTGCTTGCCCTAAAGCAGCAGAGGCCTCCTGGGCTGGGGACTGAAGCAGCACATGGGATGGCTGAGGGCAGAGCTGTGGCTGAGGCTGGTCTCTGGCTTCTGCAGGTATTTGCAGTAAGCACTCCAGGCTCCTGCACTGCTGAGCAGCAAGCTGGACTTCCTCTGCTCAGAGCAGAGGCACAGATCCCCTTGGTCTTCTTTCACGTGTCCGGATGCTTTAGCTGATCCTTGAGGAGCTGGTCAGGACCTTTCCGTGCTCTGGGCCTTGTCTAACGCAGTTGGTGTGTACGCAGCAGCAGCAGCACTGTGCTTCCTGCCCAGATGTGCATGTTGTGACCATGACTTTTTTGTGTTTCCCCCCACCCCCTTTTTTGCTCTATGGTGTTGTGGTTTTGGTGCTCCTTTTGACCTTGCCCCCATCTGGCTTGTGCCATTGTGTGACCGTCACTAACAGTCATTGCCGGGAGCTGCAGGAGCAGATCAGAGTGATGGATCAGAACTTGAAGTGTCTGTCTGTTGCCGAAGAAAAGGTACTAACCTTTCCCTTTTTGAACCATTAAACCAGAACTCTTGTGGTCTCCTCACTACGCTCCTCCCGTCAGCTTAACTGCGCCTTTCTCTCTCCTGGAACGTTCTGTCCTCTCCGCCCATGAATATCGCTGTCTGAGTGGTGGTGGCTGTCCGTTGGAACAGCTTCCTACTGTACAGCACACTGGACATGCAGCTTCTCCTTGGAGACTCCAGGTCTGGCAGAAACCTGTGTCCACATCTCGCTGCTCAGCTTCGTGCCCTGTACATGTGCTGGCAGAATACTTAAAACATGAGCTCGGAGGCAAAAAGGGAACTTGCTTTCTGCACAAGTGCCTCAAAGCAGGGTTCCATCCAGTCTGATCTCAGACAGTCTCCTAAAGAACTTCCTGGTCTTCCCTGCATGTGGATTCATTTCTTGTCTCCTGTCTTTCCCTCCCACTTCTTCTTTTCCTTTCCCCCCCCCCTTTCTTTACAAAACCCCACAGTAAATGTTCCGAGCTGGAGGAGGAGCTGAAGAATGTCACCAACAATCTCAAGTCTCTTGAGGCTCAGGCTGAGAAGGTAGGGCTGCCTGTCCCAGGGCCAGAAATATTGCTGTAGTGCTAGGAGGGTGTGTGAACAGCAGAGCACCCACTGGGATGGAAATGATGCAACTGCAATCCTAAGCAAGCCAGGAGAGCTGTGCTTGCTCTCCTGGGAGGGCTAATGGATTTCAGCGGAGGGCTGTGGAAGCTGGGGTGCAGGAAGCTTGGCTGCCCTTCCCTGCCTTGGGACAGACTATCAGCCAAGATGTTTAAGGTGCTAAGATGTTAAGATGAGAATTTTTCTGTGCCCAGGTTTGTGTTCTGTGCATGATGTGGGACTTGCTACCTGACCCAGTCCTGTTGGACACAGGCAGGGATGTGAACAATTCCCAGTTGGAAGTTTCTGTGGGCATGTGTGCTGCAGCGAGGAGTTTGTCTCCCTCTGTAGCTGTGGGCTTTCTGGAGTGGGAGGTACCTGGGGCTGCTGATTGCTAACTTCTTTTCCACAGTACTCTCAAAAAGAGGATAAATATGAAGAAGAGATAAAGATCCTGACTGATAAACTCAAAGAGGTGAGTGACCATGTCAGGATGGCCCAGCTGGGTAATCTGGCCTCAGCTTGATGGGGGAGAGGCGTGGAGGATGGGAGACTCCATGTCCTCAAGCTGATGCCCTTTGCTGTAGAGCTGTTGCACTAAGTGGCGTGTTTCCATCTGGCAGGCGGAGACCCGTGCTGAATTTGCTGAACGCTCTGTAGCCAAGCTGGAGAAGACCATTGATGATTTGGAAGGTACATTTTGGTGATAGGAAACGAAGGAATATGTGGTGAGGAGTGAGGAGCTAAGGAAGGCTGTCTCCCAGGTAGCTGGAGAGTGCAGAGGCTGCTGTACTCCTCAGTACTTGGATTATGACCTGACTTAGCCTCCAAGGTGAGGCTTGCAAGAGTCATGCCCTGTGTATGTGCTCTGAAAATAGCTCCCCAGCTATACTGCAGCAGATCTCAAGCTCCTTTTCCAGACACCTGCCTTATCTAACTGGCAGCTGGTGTGTTTTGGTGGTGATGTCCTCAGGAATGTAACTAGATCCCTATGCTCCAGCTTAATCCAATTTAAAGAGTGGCATAGGAAAGAAACACCTAAACTTGCAGGAATTAGTCACAATAACATCCCTGCATGCAGAAGGTCATGCACATGCTGGCTGCTGCAGACAATGTCCTGCCAGTCAACCACAGGAGTCAGTGAGTCTTGAAACAGCCCCTGTGAAGACTCAGACTCCCCAGTGTTGATCCTGGATCCTGGTCAAATCACCAGCAGCCCCATCCACGAAGTGTGGTGGTCAGCCAGTGCCGAGGATGGGTTCCTTTCCTCCTGCCATTCCTTCACACAATCCTTCAGGAGCACTCCTGGGGCCAGCCATTGCAGAACCTTGCCTCAGGCCACGAAAGAAGAAGGTTCCAACTACCTCCCTGAAATCTGGGGCTGTGGCCAGATTTTCCTGTGGATTACTGTGTCTGGAGTGGTGGTGCTGGTAAACCAAATCCCTTACAGGCCTTCTGCCTTGACCGCAGGTGTGCCTTTGTGGTCTTATAGTGCCAGGTCTTGGAGATACAAATCCCCATCCTACTGTCTGGAGCTTTATTATCTAGAAATAGCAGTGGTGTCAGCTGAGCTGTTCCAGAACCACAGCTAAGAGCAATCTGAGCTACCTCATGATCCAGGGCAAACTTCTATGGGGAACTGCAAAAACTCCACCACATCCCTGCATACTCCCCTTGAAGTTAATTGAGAGTTGGCTCTGGTCTCCAGCCTTGCTGCTGAAGTGACCTAGTTTGTGACAACTGACAGAGCTCCCCAGGCTCTGTGAGGCTGTTAACAGCATGACCAGCTGTACTGTAGCCCAGGCAGCCCGAGCTGCAGCAGCCTGTGCCGGCTCTGCAGGGCTCAGGAGTGCATCAGCACAGCTCCAGGCCTGCCCCTCCCCAGAGGCCATGAGCTGCCTGGCTGCTCCATTATCTGATGGAGAACACCGATGTGGCTGGTCTGTTCCACTTGCCCTGCCTCACTGCCTCCTGCAGGATGGGAATTCCTTCTGATGCCCAGCTCTATTACATGACTGACTTCTCCCAAGCCAGTCTTTGCATTGAGACACAAGGTGAGAAGAAAGCACCTCGATTGATCAGTGCCCTCCCTAGGTGTAGCAGGCTTCTCCCTAAGTGGATGAAGTTGCCCTTCCCTGCTGCTCCTCCTGTCACTGGTTCCTGCTGACCTAGCTGGGCAGCTTGTTTTTACAAGCTAATGTGGTTTGAGTGCTTGGCTCAGCTCCCTTTGGAGCTGGATTGTAATCCTGGAAGGCACTTGCTGGTCAGATTGTCCTCAGGCTGCTGGAACCCTCCTGTTTATTGTTGGGGATGAGCACAGAGGCCTGAGAGCTCCACATTTGACTTAATTTTCTTCTGTTCTTGAGTCCCACCTGCTTTTCCTGCCCCAGAGTGTTGGAAGAACTCCTCTGCCTTCCCTCATTGTTTCCCTTTTGTTCTCCTCCTAAACCTCTTCTAGATGAGCTCTATGCACAGAAACTGAAGTACAAAGCAATTAGTGAGGAACTGGACCACGCCCTGAATGACATGACTTCCATGTAAATATGAGCTGGCTGGCGTTTGCCTCTCGCTTCAGCAGCCTGGGCCGCCAGCGCTTGCTTGGTTTGCTGTGGTTTCTGTAGTTGGAGAGTCAGTGGCGCTTGTGCCGTCCCAGGTTACTTCTACAGATCTGCCCAAGGCGCCCCAGCATGCTGTCCTCTAACTCTAGGTCCTCGTGATCTGCATGTGTAACCAAGTGCTGTGCTGGCCTGAAAGGGTTCTGACTTGAACTCCTGGAGCGCAATTCCCAGTCCTGCTGGGAAAAGCTTCCTGAGGTAAAGCAGCTTTGTTATCTGCTGGAGCCACTAGGCCATGATCTCGGGATTCCTTCAGGAAGAGGCTGTGGATAACGCTCAAGTGGATTCCTTAGGAGTTGCCACAACAGGCTTGAGATGGGCTGGATCATGAACTGATCTGTGGAAGTAGCTGAACTCGTGTGTTTCTGCAACTTTGCTCCTCAGCTTTATGTTCAGATCTGCAGTGGGTGCTGCTCTAACAGCTGCTCTGCGTGGTCCTTGCACTAACCCAGGAGAGGACGGGTCCTCACCCCTCAGAGAAGAGCCTTAACATGAGTGTCCCAAAGCTGCCTCAGCAGAGTTTGCTGTGCACAAACACCGAAGCTTCTCTTAAAATTAGTGTCTCCTTCTGTCTCACACAGATAAGTCTTGCGATTCCAAACTCCACTTTGGATTTGTCTCTCTGCTTGGTGGCTTGATCTACATCTGCACTCTGCATTCACGCTCTCTTCATCTCACTTTGAATTCCAGTACCTTTTTCCAGTTACTATACGCAGGGCATCCCTGGGAAAGGGTGCTGTAAAGACACTGAAGCTTGACAGCAGCAGCAGCCCCCCAGTTCTGCTGCTCTTGCTCCCAAACAAAGCTCCCTCTGTGTGACCTGATGTGCCAGACACAGCCTGCTCTGAGGGGCTGCCCTTTCTGTGTTGGGGGAGCTGGGAGGATGTTGTTCTCATCTGCATATCTTGTGTGGAGCCATAAAGCTCCTTTTGTATTTCTCTTGCCTCTTACTCGAGCATGATGTCACCTTTTTTAAGGAAAACAGTTCTTGTATAAATGGAACAGAATGGCTGGTGCTTTTGAGAAGTGGGATTCTAGTGACCACTTGCTGCTTTAGCAGCAATGTTTCAGCATTGCTTTCAAACTAGTGTCACCTTCAGTGGAACACAGACCTCACTAGCATGCTGGATTTTCCCTTGAGTTGTGTTGCTGGCTCCCAGATGCAATGGCAGCACTGCAAACGGGGCCTGTGGGGTCAAACGGGAGGCTGGGGGTTGCAGCAGGAGACCCTGGAGCTGTGCCTGACTGAAGACGCTCCTCATTCGTGCCTGCTCTGGAGTGTTCACCAGCACCAGTTGCCAAGCACTGGCTTGCAGTGGGAGGTCACACACCTGGTACTCACTAGGCCAAGACGTGGAAGCCAATAAATATTGCATGAGCTCTGGCTGGTCTCCCGTGGGGCAGGACTGGTTTGGGTGTGAGGCTCTGCCTGTGCCCAGAGAGGGATATGAGGCCCCTTGCTTCAGGAATGAGGAGGCACTGCAGCAGGGCTGTGAGCACCCGAGCCAGGGAACCCATGTTTTGTAGAACCCTCCCCTTGCTGTCCAGGGGATGAGGGCAGCAGGATCTTTCTGGGAGCGTGGCATGGAGCTCTCCACTGGGCACTGCCACTGGGCTATGAGCACCTGGCACGCGTCACTGCTGCGCTGTTGCTCGTTGTGTGGTATGATAAACACTGGTCAGCCTGTGGTAACGGTATGTGCTGCCTTGTGGGGGCTGCTCAAATACTTTTTCCTTTTTGGATTGATTCATCTGCCACAGTGCCCGAAGAGCCCTTCGTGAGCAGAGTTCTGGTGACATAGGACACCTGCCGTGGTTTCCTCAGGTTTGTGCCCCTCTGTTCTCCACACAACAGCACTGGCAGTCAGGATAGTCCAGGCATGCCCCAACCTGTTCTCACTCTGTCTTTGGTGCCAGGTCTGGGTGGGGAAGGAGGGAGCATTCCTGTAAGGAATTCCAAAGTACGGTCTGACTCTCCTGGGATGTGGGGCAGTAACTGTGCCCTGTAAGCACAAAGCAAGAACCCAGAACTCCTCAGTAACCCATCTGCAGCTGGAGTTGGGGGTCTGGGTCCTGTGGGAGGGGCAGGGCTTCTGTCAGTGTAGAGGCTTCCAGCCTGGTGTTCCATTGTCAACTGTTGGGACAACGGGGCCTTATCTGTGTTGGTCAGTCTCTGCAGGGAGGGTGTCATATGATGGACCAGGTTCTGCTCAGTGGTGCCCAGCAATAGGACAAGAGGCAATGGGCAGGAACTGATGCCCAGGAAGTTCCACCTGGACGTGAGGAAAAGCTCCTTTCTTGTTTGGGTGGCCAAGCACTGGCATGGGCTGTGCAGAGAAGGTGTGGAGTCTCCCTCACTGGAGATAGTCCAGAACCGTCTGGATGCAATCCTGTGCTGTGGATGGCCCTGCTGGAGTAGGGAGGTTGGACCAGATGACCCCCTATGGTCCCTTCCAGTCTCACCCATTCTGTGATTCTTACTGGGTGGAAGATGGCAGCCTGCCCTTGAGAAGTGCCTCTCTCCTCATGAGGAGGTCCTGTTGTGTTTGACTCATGCTGTGGGGAGCTGGTGGCTTTGCTCTGCACAGTGGTGTTCCAAGTGATGTTATCTGAGGCTGGGCTGTGACAGGGCCTTTCCCTGCTCGTCTGGATAGAATCCATGCTGGGTGGCGGGTGATGTGTCATCTGCCCTGGGAGGTTTTGGAGGCATCTGGTCTGACTGGATTGCTGGGCTTGTATGGGCTGGTTGCTGTGAGCTGGGCTGTGACTTGGGAGTACTGCAAATGCAGATTAGCTGACCAGCAGGGCCAGGTCCTGGGGCTCCCTCAGTGGCAGTGATGGCTGGTGAGGCTGCCCTGGGGCTGGGCAGAGAGGAGAGCAGGCCTAACACTGGGGGTAGCAGCCTAGGCAAACATTTCATGTGGGGGAGCTGTCCCTGAGGTCTGGGAAAGGTTTGCATGCCAAACACTCCAGTTTTCCCCCTTTTGCGGGTGGATCATCAGGTCCCTGTCCACAGGCAACAATGCTTGCTTTAAAGCTGTGAGCTGTTACACCAACTGACAGCCACTGGTCCTTCTGAGCACAGTTCACTCCCATCCTCTGCTGCTCTGGGGACCCAGCACCAACCCAGATCACCTGGGGCTGGAGGCTGGCATCCGGGTGCCCAGCTGACCTGCTCAGAGCCAGCGTGGAGCCAGAGTCCTTAGCAGCAGTAGTAGCTGTTGTGCAAGGTGTGGGCCAGGATGGGATGGGTGTACCCACAACTACCCTCAACTTCCAGATTGTGGTGGCACAGGAATCACTGGCTTCTCTGGCTCTGCCTTGGTCCCTTGGTGTCTTTAAAGAAGGGACAATCAATCAGCATTACTGCCCTCTCCTACAGAGTGAGTTGCAGCTGGAGCAGGTCCTGAGGGCTGAGAGAAGCTGAGGGTGAGGCTGAAGGTGAACTTCCCCCTCTGTGTGTGGGTGTCACTCTGGAGAGACTGGGCTGAAACCCTGGGGAAGGCAATGTGCTTTGACTGTTCCATGCAAATCAGTTGACTGTCTGGAATCTTACCCAGCTAGATCTTGTTCAAGAGCAAAATATTCCTTGGTTGAAAGCAATGAGGAATGGTGTAGCTCCCCTTCAGAGGGTGCCCAGGACCTCCTAGTACAAAGATTTGAGGAGAAGCCCAAGGCCAAGGCTGTGCTCTAGGCTTGCTGCTTGGGCACAGGCAGCACACTGTGTGTGTCACTGCAGTTGGTGCTGGTCAGTTCTGCCAGGCTGGAAGCTGTTGTGTAAGCATTTTTCACTGCCTGGAATTCCCCTAAGTGCAGGAATTGGAGCTGTCGGGCTGGGAGGACCCTGCCTGTGCAGATGGGCAGAGAGAGATGCTGAATGGGCTCTCTGTGGTGGCCAGTTGTGTCAGGACATTGGCCATCCAGCTCTGAGAGATGATAGGTCCTGGGAGGGGACCAAACTGGTTCTCCCTTTCCTGGAACTGCTCATGAACACGTGTGCTGGGCATGAGCCTTGAGGACACGTGTGGCTGCTAGACCCCTGTGGGGCTGTAAGGGACTGGAGAGCCATGGCTGCAGAGACAGCGACAGCTTGTGTCCTGCTCGTGTAGTTCTTCTAGGGCAGATCTAAAAGAGGAGCCTGCACTCCAGAACTTTCTCTGTCCTGTACTAGAAGCAGTTGCTGCCTTCAGTCCTGTCTGGTCTGAGTGGTTGGTGTGGTACCAGGTGTGTTCTCAGAGGATGGTCCTCCAGGGATGAGGTGCTGTCATCCTTGGTTCTCCTGGTGTCCTTGTCCCACTGTGCAGATCCTGTCAATCCTACTGCAGTGTGGTGTGGCTCCCTCTGGAAGCTACTCCTGGTTCGGCTGTGGTAGGACTTGTTTCTGCAATGTGCTCCACAGGCTTAAAGCACATCCCAGGTCTCTGTCCTTACTGGGGTCCAACCCAGCCTGCTGGCTCGTCTTCTGGTGTCTCCTTTTCCTTTCTTTGCCTTTGCACATCCTTGGCAGCACTTCCACTTCTGTCCACATTTGGTTTCCTCTGTGATCTTCCTGAGCTGAAGCACAAATTAGAGAAAGACAAACCTTTGTTCTTTCCAGCTTCACCTGAGAATAGCCCAGGCCATCCTTGGATGGAGACAAGCTTGTTTGATGTGTTCATCCTGGTGCTCTACTAACCTTCCCTTTCTCTCTTTTTCTCTCTTCTTCTTGTTTCCCTCATCCTGTCACTGCTGCAGAGCGCCTGTACAGCCAGCTTGAGAAAAACCGCCTGCTCTCTAATGAGCTGAAGTTAACGCTGCATGATCTGTGTGACTGAGAAGGGGCTCACTAATCCCATAAATGAGCTTATTGCGACCACCAGTGCTGTGGACCACAGTGAAATCTGATCATTAAGACTGGCAGACTTGTGAATTTTATGCAATTGCCGCTTTTTAATGAGGCACTTGAATTCATCCTATAATTTATTTAAGCATTTTTTTAACATATAAAGGTAAACTCTATTCTTGGTGAAGTAACACCCAGACTTGGCTGGTTTTTGAGCGGTCTTGTTTGCTTGTCCAGGGGGTCCTGCCTGGCTCCTCCATGGAACCAGAATGGCTGCACCCCTGAAATGAGGGGTGGGGTGAAGTTAGGCTTATGTCTGCTTGAAGCTGCTACAACTGAATTTGTGATTAGGTAAATGACTGTAGGATTTCCTGATGCATGGAATGATGGCTTCTGCCAATGAATGACCGACCTTGTAGTCTGTGAGACACTGCACACCTGTAGTGTGTTCCTATCTAGGGGAGTCCTAACCGAGAAGGTGTGGGGTAGCAGTCATTTCCTGGGCCTGACCCCAGTGCAGCTGCAGAGCCCTGGAAGGGTTGGGAAGGCTCATGGATATCTTGGCAGCAAGTCCCAAAATGCACAGCCCAAAGCTGTGTCCTGGGTGCCTGCAGAGTGTGTTTAAACGCTGCCATTGCTCATGCTCGAGGAAGACTGTTCTCTCTCTGTGCACAATTTCTGACTCTGGGGAGGTTGGGAGTGGCTTTGGGAGTCTGCCTGTACCTAAAGGACATTTTTCAACAGCCTGTCTATCCAGTGTCCCAGCGTGTGGATGTCTCCAGTGATATGGGTGGGCTCACCTTTGGAGTAAAGCCTACCTAGAGCACTAGCTGCTGATCTGCTCTCCTCCTGGCTTAAGGAACATGTGAGAATCGACTGCACAGCTGCCTGTAGTCTTGGGCAGGGTGCAGCTCCCTTGCTCCTTGCTCTCTGCCTGTCACTGCCCCAGCCCCTGCCCCGCTGCCCTCCAGGCTGGTGGTCTGCTCCCTGCTGCTGGGCTTGGCATCCCTGCCCTGTGCTGAGGGAAGGGGATCATAGCCACCTTCTAGGGGTGATTTCCAAGTGTGTGTTGCTCTCCGGATGCCTTGCTGGGCCACGTGGATCAGCTGTGGAGGTGTGGAAGCCCTGGGGAGAGCTGGCTGCAGTCGGAGGCACCTGCATGTGAGACACTGCCTAGGGCTCTGGCTGAAGGCACACCATGACTGTGCTGACTGGGAGCACAAGCAGTGTGAGAGGCAAGGGCTGCACACAAGCCAGGTAACCTCAGAGCTTCCAACTGCACCCAGCCAGTCACCCTGGCCCGAGGATCGCTGCGGCAGCGTGCAGGGAAGGGGCTGGCACAAGCTTTCTGTGGCAAAGGAGTTTTGGTTGTCTTGACACTGCTTTGTAACTCTCAACTCTTGCTTTCTGCCAGATAAACTGAAATCCACCAAAGAGGAGCATCTCTGCACACAAAGAATGCTGGACCAGACCCTGCTAGACCTGAACGAGATGTAATAGATCCCTGCCACCGCCTCCACCACGCGATGCCAGGCCCAGCTGCTGCTGCCCTCTAACCCTGGGGACCAGAGTTTACGTTCTGTTGCCAACTTGACCAAACCCAAATCTCCTTTGCCCCAGGGTTAAAGGCCACCAGGTTGGGCAGAGCTTCAAACAGCATCATTAAGGGAAATAAACAATGCAATAATGTTTGGGGAGCATGTTTGAGATGTACACATTTTGTAACTACCTTTTTTTGTAGCAACCATTGTAAACATTCCAAATATCGTGTGAGGCTGGTGAGCTACACTTCAAAGCTCTTGGCTTTAAAATTTGGTATTAACCTTCTGTTAATTGGCTCTAGGCCACCCTGCTTTGGCAGGGCAGGAAAAGGGTGTGATGGTGCTTGCTGTGAGTCAGAGTAGCCAGGCTAGGGATGGAAGCCTGTTGGGAAAACTTCCTTTCCAAGAGCTGTTGGCCAAAAGTGCAGTTCAGTTTCTCAGCTTTAAGGTAACTGTGTTGGGGAGGAGCAACTTGTGTGAAAGGTACTTTTTTTTTTCTTTTTTTTTTAAGCCAAGCCAGTCATCTGAACAATTGAACCTTCACAAGGATTGTGTCCCTGCCCCCCCACCGTTGGCCACTTCCTTTCCTGGTGGGCTTAGAGCAGCCATGGCCCCTCTAACCCGTTGCTACCCTGGGGCTGACTTTGCCTTCACTAAGTGCTGGTGCACCAAGCTTCACCGCTCATTGCTGTGTTACACTAAACAGCTTAAGTACAACAGCCCTGTATTCTTGGAGAAGTGTTTTTGCCTACCTGGAGGGAGGGAGCTGAGCCTTCCCTCCTGGCCAGGACTGCTCTTACTGTCTTAATTGAGTACAAGCCATCTCGCTGTGCATTGCTGGTGTTTCGTGGTTGTGAGGCATGAGCGCGGTATTGCCACGCTCGCAGCGTGTAGCTTGTGGTTTGAGCATGCTGCTTGGTTGTAGCAGTTTTAGGGGCCAATCTGGAGACAAAAACCCTATCCAGTGTTTTGATACTAAATTGAAAAATTGTGTTACTGTCTTTTGAAATAAAAACTGATCCCTCCACACCACTGCTGGCTGCAGAGCTTTACTGTGTGTGATCCACTCCATCTGGGCTTGTGGGGGATGAGGGTGGGGATGAAGGCCAGGGTGTGTGCCCATCTCCTGGGGATGAGACCAGGCAGAGGGTAAAGATGGACTTGCCAGTGTCTTCCTAGGGCTGGAGCACAAACGTGGGACTGTGGGGTTGAGTCCCTCAGTCAGTTTGGAGATGACAGTGAGTTGCATGGGAGTGTTGATCTGCTGGAGGGCAAGAAGGTTCTGCAGAGGGATGTGTACAGGCTGGATCAATGAGCCAAGGCCAGTGGTGTGAGGTTCAACAAGGCCAAGGGCCAGGTGCTGTCCTTGGGTCACCACAACCCCCTGCAGGGCTCCAAGGCTTGGGGAAAAGTGGCTGGAAAGTTGGAAAAAGATCCAAGGGTGCGGGTGACAACAGGTGAACACAAGCTGGTGTGTGGCCACAGGCCCAGGGCAGTGACCATCCCCTGTACTGGGCACTGCTGAGGCATCTCCAGTCCTGGGGGCAGTTTTGGGCTCCTCATGACAAGACATTGATGGGCTGGAGCGATTCCAGGGAAGGGAATGGGGGTGGAGAGGGATCTGGAACACCAGGAGCAGCTGAGGGAGCTGGGGGGACTCAGCCTGGAGAAAAGGAGCCTCAGGGGGACCTTCGTGCTCTCTGCAACTTCCTGACAGGAGGGTGGAGCTGGGAGGGGTCAGGGTCTGCTCCCAGGTAATAAGTAACAGGATGAGAAGAAATGTTCTCAAGTTACGTCAGAGGTTTAGATTGGATATTAGGGAAAATTTCTTCACAGAAAGGGTTGTCCAGCCATGGCACAGGCTGCTCCATCCAACCTGGCCTTGAACACTTCCAGGGTTGGAGCAGCCACAGCTGCTCTGGTTAATCTGTGCCAGGCCTCCCCACCCTCACAGGGAAGAATTCCTTCCCAATATCCCATCTAACCCTGCCCTCTGGCAGTGGGAAGCCATTTCCTCTTGTCCTGTCACTCCAAGCCCTTGTCCAAAGTCCCCCACCCAGCTCTCTTGGAGCCCCTTTAGGCACTGGAAGGCTGCATTTTCCTGAGCTAGAGAAGGTTTGGAGAGCACAAGGAACCATCCTGAAAAAACCCAAACCCTGAGCTCAGGATCTTCCCCTGGGGGAAGGGGTGTAGCTGTGCCTGTGAAGCAGGAGGCTCTTGCCTGGTTTAGCAGCCCAGCAGTCCCAGGGGCTGCTGCAACCTGACAGGGAGCAGGGGCCGAGGGGCTGCTGTCCTGCCTGTGCTGGGTGGGGGGATGCAGGCTTGTGCAGGATCAGGGGGGTTGTTTTCTGAACTCTTATTGTTGGCTGGTGTCCACACCAACACCTGGAGAAGAGGGACTGTCAGCTGGAGCCTGTGCACTCCAGGACCTGATGGGTGAGCTGCTGGAAGCAAGCTCTCCCCAGCACTAGGAGGATGCTCTGAAGCAGATCACTGCAGGAATAAACACTAGAAAGGGGATTGTTTTAGTGACAATATAAACCCACTTTTATTTATGTGCTCTGCCACCTCTTAAGGTCATTTAAAGATACAGGTCTGAGTGGAGGGGGAAAAACTAGCCCTCCCTCCCTTCCTTGTAGCTGTTGAGAAGGGTGCTGTTTGTTCCCCAAACCCTCTGGTGGCTGCTCTGCTGCGATGGCTGAAGAACATGGAAGGCAGTAAAGTGCAAATTCATTGAGCAGGGAATTGTATGCAGAAACAAAAACTTTCAGAAAGAATAGAAAGACTCTGTGAGAACCTACAGGTCATGATGGTGCCTGTACCCAGGCTCTGTAGGGTAAGAAGTCGCTGATTTGTTCTTTGTTATTTTCACTAGTGCTAATTTTTCACCAGTTTTGAAGCCAGTCTGAGCCTGTAGATGCTGAATTAAGGATTATTTATTCTCCTGTTGACAGGCTGTTTACTCCATTGTGATGTCCTTGTTGATATGATAGCATTGAAATTATCTTCCAAATTTGAGAACATTCTGGACAATTCTCCCCCGGAGTTTGCCGTGAGAGCTCTGGACATCAAAAGATGTACCTGTGAGGTAAGCTCTCCCATTGTTAATTCCACAATTTTAACTCTTCCTGCTGAGAAAGAAATGCTTCTTGTTGTCTTCATCTTTAATGGAAAAGGAGGCTTGAGTTTACTTATGTCAGCAACCAAGAGTCCATGACATTTAGTCTCTGTGTGAGTTCTCCTTCCTGTAGGTGATTATCAGATTCCTTTAATTTGTCAAATGAGCTTTTTGCAGAATTAGAACTTGCCCTTGAACGTTATGTCATCTTTGTGGATATCACCTTCCTCCACCAGCTCAGCAGTGAGGACCAGTTGGACCTGATCTGCTGTGTCTTCCTTCACCAACCTGATTTGTAGTAAAAGAGACCGTGAAGGCAAACAGGACATTTTGGAGCCTACCCGTGAGTTTCTCTGAATGCTTTAACTTCACAGAGTAGTTACTTGCGCACTCTGAGGATGCCCATATTATCTTTTGTTAAATTGAAAATCATGAGAGAATTCCCGTAAAAGAACAAGGATCTTCGTGTGTGAGCCCCAACTGCTCTTAATTGCACTGTAGAAGCTGGATTTTTAGGTAGTAAGTAAATTAAAAGCTCAATTATAAAACCTTCATGTTTCCTTTTTTTTCCAGGAATATACTTTCCCTCTGTAACTGCATCCATCCTGCTGGCAGTGGGCAGCTCAATCTTAAGGCTACATCTTTTCAAGTGCAGTGATTTGAAAACTGAAGTTGATGTTTCTCCACTTGATGGGCTTCTCTCTAAATCAGACTAATTAACTCCACTGCAGACTAACAACAAGGAAATGGGCCCTGGAGCTTGGAAGGCATGTGTCAGAATTGCCTTCATGCCACTTCTCTGCTGCTTGTTTTTGTTATGGAGTGTTTGGATTCAGGGTACTTGGATACTTGGGAGGATGAAGAATGAGAACACTTCTGCTCCAGTCCTTGATTCCTGCCCAGGAGTTTCACAGTGACCCTGTGCCTGTCCTCTGTTCCCCACCAAAATCTGGTTTATGGCAGTGGGAAGATGTTTCTGTTATGGAAATCAGCATCACTGGCACTCCCGTTGCTTTGGGACAAAGCCTAATGCAAACTTCAGGTTACCAAGCCAATTTAGGAGTGCTCCTATTATTAATCCCCAGATTAATAACTTCCAATAATAGAGTTGCATTTCTTAATGAAAATCATGTTACCAAGTTGCTGTTGATGGTTCTTGGGAGCCAACCTTGTGTTTTATTTCAAGTTTCACCATCTGCCCAGGAGACAGGAGGACGCTGGAAGTGGAGCAAGAGTATGTGATGGCTGTGGAAGTTTATGACACCAAAGTGTATTTATCTGATGTGAATGTGTGTTTACTTAACAACGAGCAGCTGCCAAAGGGAGTGCCATGGGGAATTGTGCTACAGATTTTAGCACTAATAAGGAAATGAGAGTGAGAAGGGAATTAACCCTTGTTGTGTTATCTCAGTCTATCCTTCACACACAATTCTATTCCCATATAATCCCCAAAAATCTTCTGTGTGACAAACCACTACAGAAATGCAAAATCCTGTGAGTATTTTTGGAAAGTGCATTGGGTTTTCCTTGGAAGGGAACACACTTTTCACTGATTTCTGTCAATTCACAGGACCTGAGAATAACTCACCATAATAAAACACAGCTGGTTTCTGTTCTGCAGGTAAGAGGCAAAGGTGGCAGTAATTTTCTTCACATTTTTTTTTTCTCTAGTCCAGTAGGTCATGTAACAACACTCTTGTTCATACCTATGTGAAAGCAACTGCCCTGTGCTTGAGGTTATGCCGTATTTCATACAAATCATAGACTCACAGACTGCTTTGGATTGGGAGGGACCTTAAAGATCATCCCATTCCAATCCCCTGCCATGGGCAGGGACACTTTCCACTAGGAGAGATTGCTTCAAGCCCTGTCCAACCTGGTCTTGGACACTTCCAGGGATGGAGCAGCCACAGCTTCTCTGGGCAACCTGTGCCAGGGCCTCACCACCCTCACAGGGAAGAATTCCTTCCCAATATCCCATCTAATCCTGCCCTCTGGCAGTGTGAAGCCATTCCCCCTAGTTCTGTCACTCTAGACCCTTGTCCAAAGTCCCTCTCGATTTCTCCTGGAGCCCCTTTCAGCACTGGAAGGGGCTCCAAGGTTTCTCTGGACCTTCTCTTCTCCAGGTGAAGACCCCCAGCTCTCTCCTGTCTCCAGAGCAGAGGGGCTCCAGCCCTCAGAGCAGCTCCGTGGGCTTGTCTGGACTCGCTCCTGCAGCTCCACATCCTTCGTGCTGGGACCCCAAGGATGGAGGCACCACTGCAGGGGGGTCTCAGCAGAGCAGAGGGGCAGAATCCCCCCTCACGTGCTGCCCACACTGTGGGGATGAGCCCGGGACAGTGTTGGCTTTCTGGGCTCCCAGTGCACATTCCTCATCAGTTTTCCCTAGACAATTCCTTCTGCAGTCCCTGCAGCTGTGAGGAGTCCAAGAGCTCTCAGAAATGCAAAAAACCAGACACTTGGATAAAAGTCCATGCTGCACTGGGGGATACAAGAGGGGGTCTCAGCTGCACTGGAGGATGCAAGCAGGGGTCTCCACTGTCCTGGCAGATGAAGGGTCCATGCTGCACTGGGGGTTGTAGGGGATGGGGCCCTAATATCCTGGGAGATGGAGACAGGAGTCTGCACTGCCCTGTAGGACAGAAGCTCCTAGGAGCCTCTGCTGCACAGGGGAATGGAGGCAAGGGGGCTCTGCTGGACTTGGAGGGTCCCCAGGCTACAGAGTGGTGAAGGTGGGGGTCTATGCAGTCTTGGAGAATTGAGGAGGGGGTCTCTGCTGCCCTGGACAATGGAGATGAGGGGTCTCCACTGAACCGAGGATGAAGGTTGCTCTTGGCTGCATGGGATGATGCAGGTGGAGGTCTCCGCTGTCCTGGGAGCCAGGGCTGGGGGGCCTCCAGTGTCTCAAGACAAGTAAGGTGAGGATCTTGGCTGTCCCAAGTGACCCAGGAGGGAATCTCCACTGTCCTGGCAGATCAAGGCAGGAGTCACCACTGTATCTCTATTGGACTTGGCGGTGAAGGTGGGAGGTCTCTGGAGCACTTTCTATTTTCAATAGAAAGTGACTTCTCTGCTGCCCTGGGGGACGGAGATGGGCATCTCTGCTGTTGTGAGAATGGACTGACAGGCACAGCATGGCTGTCATGAGAAGACAACAAAGAGGAAAGTGAAGGACAGCAGTAGGCAGAACAAGGAGACGGCGAAACCCAGGCAGGTGCCTTTCTCCAGCAGATGCAAGGTTACCTCCTCGCTCAGCTGCTCCCTTTTGTGGGCATCCAGCAGTGTGTGGTGGTGCTCCTGCTGTGAGGAGGAGCCGCGGAGCAGGGCAGGACCTGACCCCCACCCCGGCCACAGGGGACAGGCATCCACAGGGTGCCCAGGCAGCCACCTGCTAAATGATGCTGGTGCTGAATTCCTGGCTGAGGCTGTGGACAAAGCTGTTCACCTGTTTGTGCACCTGCCAGTCCATGCCCACCCCATTCACCAGCACAGCAGTGTTTGCTCTTCATCTCGTAGTGGGGGCCCAGTGGAGGCCCAGTGTCCAGGTGCTGCTGCAGGTCACAGCCCTCCTCACTGGCCACCTGTCCTGTCCCCCTGCGGGTAAAGGCAGAGGTTGTTTTGAATCTCTGTGCAGTAGCAAGAGGAGTAATTGTGATCATGCAGAGGTCTTTGCAAGTAGAATAGTATTCATTGGCAACAACTGAGCTGACTTGAATTTTTGACTGAGCGAAACTTGCAATCAACGCTGTCAAACCGAGGTGTATCTGAGAGAAAGAAAGAGTAAAAAGCAGAAGAGGGAAGGGAGGCAAGGAGAGAGGGAGAGAGGGAGTGAGGGAGGCAAAGAGAAAGCAAAAGAAAAAAAGAAAGAAGGAAAAAGGAAAGGAGGAAAAGAGAAAAGCAGAATAGAAAAAAGAGAAAAGAAAAAAGAGAAAAAGAAAAAAGAGAGAGAAAATAAATAAGAAAGGAAGAAAGAAAGCAAAAAAGCAAGACAACAAGAAAAAAAACCAACAAAAGAAAAAAAGGCAATAAAACAAGCAAGGGGAAAAAGAGAAGGAAAAAAACCCCAACCAAACAAACCAAAAAATCCCCAGGCTCTCACCACCCCTGGTTCCAGCGCCGTACCCTACCCGCTGCTGCCACGCTCTGGTGCTGTGCACGCCTTTACCCCGAGCCGAGTCTTAAGGCCTTTGGGTCCCGCCCCCAGGGGCTGGTCTCAGCCCCGGTCAGCCCCTGCACATTTCTCCTTGACTGAGCCTTCTGGAAATGTCTCTGGGGGGTCCTTTTTGCGGCCCCACCAGTGTCCCGGAGCAGCAGCCGCATCCCAGCACGGTCCCCTGATTTGTGTGCCTCTGGATATGCCAGGTGGCAGGTTCTCCCGTGGAACATACAATTGTGAGATCCTGTGACTTACAATAGCAGCAGTGGAATGCTCCTCTGGCAACTGTAGAACAAAAAAAAAAAATGGTGGAACGCTTCCCTGGAACCGACAGAAGCTGAAACTGGGGCTGGGCATGGCCTTCTCCATCATGACATGATGACCATGCTGCTGGTGCTGCCCAGGTGAGCAGCTGTGGGCCCAGGAGCCAGAAGGGTGCTGGGGGGGGTGCCAGTTCCCAGCTGAGCCCTGTGACTGCCCTGTCCCCACAGGGGAGGGGACGATGCTGCTGCTGGAGCTGGGCATGGCCCCAACATCCTGCACAACATGCCCCAGGCTGCAGAGTCACTGTCATGGCTCATCCTCTGGATATGAACAAGGGTCATGCACACTGTGGAATTCATAGCAACCCTGTTCTACATAGGAGTAGCCACCCCTTCTGATGGCCTTTGAGCTGTTCCATCTGCTCTACGGTCAGTGAAGCCCAGCAGGTCAGGCACCTCTGTTTTTCCCTTGTTCACCGCCTGGCCCCAAACCGGGCTGCAGCAGCGGCAGGGCTGTGTGACGTGAGGAGAGTGTTTGGGGCTCTTGGCACCTGATTCTGGAGGAATTGAACCCTGATTCTCTTCCTTGCTCTCCTCTCTTGTCAGTTTACAGAGCCACCATGGATATGAACCTTCCTGATGGGCTGCCTATGTTGTAAATAACAATGGTTAATGGGATGGTACCTAACGGTCAGTGGACCAGTGGAACAGTGGAATGTTGAGAGCTCTGCAATCACCTATGGAACAAGTCAAACCAGCCCAATCCAGTTTGTTCAGGAACCTACTGTGCAGCTTAGATGAAAACAACACTGTATATGGAATATCAGGATGAAAACTCCGAAGTTCAGTGGCTCAATGACCCCCACAGGGGTCCCTAAAGACCCCCCAAGAAGACCCTCTGAGACTGACTGCACAGACTGAAGAGACTTAACAAATTAGATCCATGTATCACCTCAAGCCAATCGTGCATGGCAGGCAGAGTCATCCTCCCCTGCAACCAGCGCTGCACCGATGTGGGGAAGAGCTCGATGCAGCGACCTGGTCCCAAGGCTGAGCTGGGGAAAGTCAGGGAATGATGGCAGAAACCCCGGAGGTGCCCCTGTGCTACAGGACGCTGATGCTGGGGCAAGGTCTCTGGACCAAAACTTCACCTGGTCCTCTAAGTAAAGATGTTGCTTCAGGCTGTTTGTGTGATGGGAGGGTGGGGGGGAGGTGTAGAAAAGCTCCCCTGGGCTGGGCACTATTGGGGGCTCTGAGAGGGTGGGCCCCCCCCAGCCACTGCCACCAGCTTCTCTCTCTCCCCACAACTTGAAGACCACGTCCAAAGGTTGGGTTTTTGCAGGGGCTGTGGTAGGTGACCCCAGGGGGTTCTGTGTGGAGCATTTCCTCATGAGGGGCAGGCACTGATCTCTGCTCTATGTGACCAGAGACAGGACCCGAGAGAACAGCACGGAGCTGTGTCAGGGGAGTTTTAAGGTGGATATAACGAAAAGGTTCTTCCCCAGAGAGTGATCAGGCACTGGGATAGTCTCCCCAGGGAAGTGGTTACAGCACCAAGCCTGACAGAGCTCAAGGAGTTTGGACAACAGTCTCAGGCACTTGGTGGGATTGTTGGGTTGTCCTGTCCAGGGCCAGGAGTTGGACTCCAGGATCCTTGTAGATCCCTTCCAACCTAGGAGGTTCTAAGATTCTACTCTCCAATTTTCTGGCTCAAATCCCACAGTGCAGCTCTTCCACAGAGGGAGCTGGGGTGGAAACTCTTGGCTGCTTCTGTGATGCTCCTATGGAGAACTCACAGGGATTAACTGCAATACCACTGGAGCTCTCCAGGTGACTGCAGGACAAACCACACACACCATGTGCAGCAGGAAGCCACTGCGCTGGGCTGCAGCTGCTGCAGTGCAATTTCCACTGTCAGCTGAAAGGTACTTACGAAGTGAGGGGAGAACCTCCTGTCGAAGTCACGCTGAGCCAGGATTCCTCCTTGCCCGGGAGCACTAGTGAAACCAACCTGGAAAAGGCAGGGAAAAGACAAGCTTTACCACTTTCCTTCTTGGGACAGAGCTGGGCAGGGTGAGAGCTCAGGGACATCACCCCGACCAGGCAGCTGCAAGAGCACTGTCAGGGGTATCTGCAGGGCTCCTCTAAATCGTCCACTTACCACGACCTGTCCTCCCTCCTGTGCCAGGTACGTGATGGTGGCAGAGGTGAAGTTGAAGTAACCAGCTTTGAGAGGCCGCAAAACCACGGTGTGGGACACGTTACTCGCTCTGGGAGCCGGGCGTTAAGGAAAACGGTTGGATTTCATTACAGGAAGAAAACACAGGTGGAAAAGTCAGTGCTGCTGACAGATCCGAATGCTTATGGTCACAGACAGCCCGGCCTCCCCAAGGCTGATCCAGCTGCTCCTCCACATAATCAAACCCAATGTACAAAATTATGGTATCTCATTAATGTTGTAAGAGTCCAATATGACATCATCATCATCAATACTTCTCTTAGTGGTACTGCACTCAGCATGCCTGAGTCTGCCTTTAAAAAATAAAAAATAAAAATTAAACATTAAACAAACAAACAAACAACCCCCAAAAAAACAAAAACCCACAAACCAAAAAACCCAAACCCCTTTAACACTTTCCCATACTTTCCTCTTTCCCTGCTGCCCCGGGCAAAGCTCCTCCAAGCTGCTGACTATGGAAAGCAACCCAGAGGTTCGATCCCTATTGGCCATTGAGGCCACATAACCACAGGTTGGGCCTTTCCCTCCCAGCCCACCCCTCTGCAGGGTTTGCTCAGCCAGGGCAGGCTGGTCCTACTCCCCAAACTGGGACACAGCACCTGTCCTGGGCCCGAGACCCTCAGAGCTTTTTACAAAGAAGAGACTTGAATTTCTCTGCAAAGCACCTTCCTCGTGCAGCACCTGGCTGTCAGATGTTAATGCATCCGACCTACTCCTTCCCCATGATTTCCTTCTTGGCTGCCAGCTGCTGGATCCCTGGGAGTTGGAAGGGAGCAGGTAACTGAGAGGGGAAGACAAAACCTTGTTGTGGAGCAGAGCGATTTGAGGGAGAAAAATGAGACAAGCTGGAAGCTTTTCTGGGCACAGATGGTGTGAAAGGGCAAATGGGGCTGGTTTTGTGCCCTCGGACCCTGTAATTAACACTGAACAACCAGATGGTCCAGAAATTGGAGGAGATCTCGGGACTGGCAGTGCTGAAGAGCCTCTGCACCTGAACTTGTGCCTTGTAGCACTTGTGGTGCTCAGGGGAGTTTTGCCCATGAGCTGCAGGATCAGTGCCCTGGGCTGTGTCCTTGACGAGGTACATTCAGAAGAGTCATGGAATCATGGACTCTCTTGAGTTGGAAGGGACCCACAAGGATCATTTAGTCCAACTTCTGGCCCTGCACAGCCCCAACAATCCCACCATGTGCCTGAGAGCATTGTCCAAACACACCTTGAGCTCTGGCAGCCTTGGGAAGCCTGTTCCAGTGTCTGACCACCCTCTGAGGGAAGAACCTTTTCCTAATATCCAATCTAAACCTCCCCTGACAGAGCTCCAGCCATTCCCTCAGGTCCTCAAGTCCAGTTCTCTGGCTCAGGTGGGCTGTTCCCTTGACACAGCACTGTGGGATGGGAGGAGGGACAGGCCAGACACCTGGCAGAGCTGGGGCTGGAGGGGCTTTCCCTGGATTTGGTGGATTTTTAACTCCTTGGAGTTATGCCTGAGAATCAGAGAACTGAGACCATCAAACGTGCAACTCCCAGGGGTCCCTTCATGTCCACAGAGCAGAGGGCTCAGCACCCATCCTGGAGGGATCGGCCATCCCAAGCCCTGGGCAGTGGCAAGCCTGGTTCCATGTCTCCGTCCCAGCTTCTCCCTGTAACCCTCCCTGGGGAGGGCTCCCTTCCTCCTGCCTGGCCAGCTGGTTCATGAACTGGGTGCCGAATCTCCACCAGGAGGAAGAGGAGGGACAAGAGGGGCAGGACTGACCACACAGGGACACAGCAGTGGGATGCAGGGCTGGAAGAGGGACAATCTGGGGGAAACATGATTTTTTTCCCCTCTTGGAAACATCATTTTGAGGCTGGATGACTGCATCCTGTGGGTGAAGTCCCAAGTCATTCCCTGGGCAATTTAATCCAAATCCCCCCAAACCAGACACAGAGCTGTTTGGTGAAGGGCTTTATTGGACAAAGTCGGCTCCAGCAGGAAGGGAGGCAAATCTCACCCCATTCCCATAGAACAGGGTTGTTGGGTCTTGCTCCAGGCCTTGTTTGCCCTCCTGCAGGAGACTCCTGGTGCGGAGGGTTTCAGCACAGTAAAACCTTGCCACGTCTGGGCAGGGTACAGGGGCCCAGCGGGATCTGCCAGCACCCCTGTGCCATCGGGGCTCTCTGGGCAGGGCAGTGAGGAGGGCTCAAGCCCTCAGGATCTAGGCCCCCCATCTCCCAGGTCTCCCTCACCCCCAGTGCCGGAGCTTGGCTCCGCTCTCCTTGGAGCGGTCCTCGGGCTTTGGTGCTGCCACAGAGAGGAGGTTCTCGGGCTCCAGGACAAACATGCCATAGAGGTTCCAGAGCAGCATGGCCAGGAGCGGCAGGAAGGTCATGCTGAACCCGAAGGCACGGAAGGAGCGGCTGATGGCATAGGACAGCCAGAAAATCAACCTGGAGAGGGCAGAGGGTGCGGGCTCAGTGGGGATGATGCCATGGGGCCGGCACCAGCTTCGCCTGGGGGTTCTGACCAGGGAGGGTTTTCCATGCACGGCCACTGCAGGAAGCAGGGTGCAGATGAAGAACCCTCCCTGGCTGTGGTTGGCCGGGTGAGGCACTGCCAGAGCAGGAGTCGCACCAAGGGATGGCGTTTGCCGGCGCTGACAGAGCCTGGCGGTGCCCCAGGGTGAAGGAGCCACTTACCGGGAGATGGCAAAGAGCCCCGTGAGCAGCGGGATGAGCTTGAGGAGCTCCTGAGGGAGGTAGGTGGCTAGCACGGCCATGTTGAAGAAGTAGAGGATGAAGAGCTGGATGGACTGGGAGACGTAGGTGCGGTGGATCTCCACCTCCCGCTGCAGCTCCCCAAAGGGCTCCAGGGCAGAGGAGCAGAGGCGGGAGATGCCGCTGACGATCATCCCTGGGGGGCAGAGAGAGGGGCTGAGTGGGCACCCAGAGGAGCTTCAGTGGGGCTAAGGAGCACTAGAGAGGGGAGGAAAACTCCACCTGCTGCACCTAGTGGGAGCAGTGGAGCCGCAAAGAGCTTGGCCCCAGCTCTGATCCCCGCAGTCCTAGGGCTCGCGTGGCCCAGAGCGGAGGCGAGAGGCTTGTACCCCAACCCCCTGGCTCACCCAGCACCACGGGGAAGGTGGCGAAGGCGGCGCAGCGCAGTGTGTAGACCAGGCGGGCACTGACAGTGGGCAGCAGTGGAGCGTCGAAGGGCAGGAAGACATAGGCGCCGTAGATGAGGCAGGGGCAGAGGAGCAGGGCCCCCGCCACTGAGGCCACGGCCTTGAGGTTATTGGAGCCACAGTCCCTGGCACACGGGCACTGTGGCACCTCAGCCGGGGGCTTGGCCACACGCCCCTCAAAGCCCAGGGGGTCCTGGTAGCGCGAGGGGCCAAGGGGGAGGAAGACCTGCTTGTGGTGGAGGCTGCTGGGTCTGTTGCTGGGGGGAACGTGGCCCCCCCTGCCTTCCTCCTGGGGCCATGGAGCGGGGTGCTGCTTCTGCTTGCAGGGACTCTGCTCGATGCACTGCAGGTCGATGGGCACAAAGACGTGGGCTGCCATCACGGGCAGCCCAGGGCCTTCCTCATCCTCTTCAGCCTCAGCTGGTGGACAGGTAGGAGCAGCTTCCTCGGGCTCTTCACGGCCCCCCTCGGGACTCGAGCGGCTCTTTGCCTCTGCAGGCTCTGGCTGGCCCTGGGCGCTGTGCTGGCACCGGTCCCATGGCAGAGTGGCATCAGGGTCCTCTAGGTGTTCATCCGGGGCTGGTGGCACCTTGTCCAGGGCCACTTTCCCCAGCTGCAGCAAAGCCACCTCCTCGGGGGGCAGGACAGGGTCTGCGGCAGCCATGAGAGTGGCCAGGTCCGCACTGCTGCAGACTGCTGACACTCTGCTCCACTTGTGTTGAGAGGGGACAAGGTTTCCGTCTCTTCCACTTTCACCCTGCACCAGGAGTAAGGAGACAGACAAAAAACCATTGGAAATGAGAGGTTTGGGGTCACGGGGGCAAACTGGTACCCCTGGAGCCCCCAGCACCCACTTGTCCATGCACTACAAGGAGAGAGCAGCACTCAGTATGCCCACACTCTGGGCCGTGGCAGAGGGATCAGGGACTGTCTGGGTGGGCCAGACGGGCTCTGGGGGTCTGGGTCTGGCTGAGAAGGGCTTCCCCTGCCGGACAAACACCCCGGAGGTTCTGGCTGGGCACAGTCTGGTTACCCTGGAGCAGCTGGGTGATACAACCAGCTCTTCCACTGCTCTGTCTTGTGCCAGTGCCACCCAAGCCCTGGGGGAGAGGTGGCCTGGCTGTGCCTGGGAACCCAGCTAGAGCCGGGATGGGCCAGGTTTGCTGCCTCTTGTAGCCGAGACTGACGTGAGGTGGGTGCAGGCGGCTGCCAGGTGCCCTTCACGGGGTGCAGGAGGCACAGGCAGAGCTCCTGCATTGTTCCCCTTTAGGGGATCCCTCTCTCTTCACTCGTCTCGGGTGCTACCTCCACAATGAAAATCTCTCCCTCTGCCCTCTGTACCCATTCGTCCCTGCATCCCCAGAAGGAGCCACGGGTGTGGGGAAACTGAGGCACGGAGCGGCACGAGGCTCCCTCCGAGATCCACACACGGAAGTGCGGCTATAGAGCAGCTTCCTGGGCCTCCCGCACCTCCAGCGCCCGCATCCCAACTTCCAGCCCCATTCCTAGCCCCAGTCCCAGCCCGAGCCCCGCTCGCGCACCGCCCCACGGCACCACCTCCCCTCGCTGCGGGACTCACTCGGGCAGAGGCGGGGGGCCATGGGGAGCTACGCGGCAGCTCTGCCGGGAGCCGGCGGGAATTCCTGCGCTCTCTCGGCCGCCTCTGAACCTTAAACCTGTCGGACCAGCTCAGGTGGGGCGGGCGGAGGGGCGGGCGGAGGGTCCTCCCGGCCGGGCGAGGCTCTGCGCCCGCCCCTTCCCGGGTGTCCCCCCGGGGCTTCTGAAGTTCAATTAAATAACCGAACTGAAGTAAAATATCTGCTTTGACTTGGGTAATGTGCGTATGGTTTTGATACTCTTATCAGCCTGCATTTTTGGTGGTTTCATCTCTGTGTTTTATGGATGTGGCTTGCTGGTGGGCTGGTCATTTATACCATGAGACAGCTTATAAACTAGCTTTTCATTTTATTGCCTTAAATGAGCTCAGTTTCAAACTCTACAGGTGATCACTAGAAAAATATGTTGCTTTTCTGAGTTTTTAACCACTTTCAAGATGCATACTCAGAAGTAAACATGTATAAGAAGCACAGCTGCACTTTGTAGGCATAATACAATAAAATAAAATCTTTAAGTGTCTTTGAACCAGTGTCCCTGTTTGTTTTACTCTAGTCCATCATGGGACTAATATTCCTTTACAAGAAATAGAATAATATTAGAAGCTGAGTTTAAATGAGAAGCTCTGTTTAGAAAGGAGACATTGTCAGTCCTTGTTTAGGCATTCTTTATTCTGTGAGGGTGGGAGCTGGAAGTTTCTGCAAATCAAGCGCACTAAGGGGTAACACCACATTTCTTCTTCTGGAAAGTAAAATTTACATGACCCCGCCTGTCTAATACATATTTATTTGTGTCACAAAATCTGTGGTTTTTTCAATTAAAAATTATTTTTTATTTGTGTTTGCAGTCTAACACAGTGCTTGAAACACGGAGTTTTCTTTTATTGAGCAGCTTCTCTTGTAGAAGTTACTTTTACAAAAGGCGAGAAGATTTGTCCTGAAGACACTTAATTCAGTTTGAAGACACCCATGGGGGAGCCACGGGCAGGGGTTCCTGCTCCATTCCCCCTGTTCTGATGCCTTAAAATCTATATTGTAGAAGATTTTGGTATAGCTCATCAGTACATTTAGCTTGCTAAGTACCTTTGTGCAGGATTTTTTGAAGAGCTGTTTGGCATTCTTTGTTAAGAATGTCAACAAACAAGGGGCTTTAATGAGGTGAAGAGGTTTTCTATCTAAAATGTACTGAGAAACAGACACAACACCTGATACAAGCAGTCCAAAGCTGCTCAGAAGCCTTGAAATCAGAAGGTGTGATGCTGTGCCAAAGACCAAGGAACAATATGAGGAAGACAAGGATAAGGGGACCACTGACTCCAATTCGGGAGGTGTGTCTGAGGCGGGACAGGGACGGTCCGATGAGAGGGGTGGGTTTGGGGATGGGTGTAACCGACAAGGTAACGGCCAAATATTGTCATTAGAAACTGAATATTGTAATTAGATGGTAGTGTAGAGTTGTAACACCAATGTATTCGGTATGCAACCTTTGTGAAATATTCCTGTGATACCTTAAATACATATTATATAGATTTGGGTATAGCCCTTAGCAGTTTTAGTACCACTTTAGCTAAGTACCTTTGTGTTGAATTTCTAAAAATATTGTTTAACCTTCTTGTCAAGGATTCCAACAGATAAAGGCTTTTAGAACATCTTGCCTGTAGAAGATGTGCTTAGGAAAAAAGCTATAACAGCTTGATATAATGGAGTCAAAGAGAGAGTTCTGAGACCTCAGAAGCCTTGAAGTTGTTCCAAGAAGGACAGAGATGATGACAAAGAGTGAGATCAGGATGAAGGAGTGGTCCTTTGCGACCTCCGACTCACATTCAAGAGATGTGTAGAGGGTGGTACTGAGGGAGGGACAGTTTCAGAAGTGGGTCTAACAGATGAGGTAATGTCCAAATATTGTAATTAGACAACAGTATAACATTGCATAAAGTTGTAACACATATGTAGTTCGGTGTGTATACTTTGGAAATGATTCCTATGCGCCCAGTGTAAATCAACGAGTGCTTTTTGCTTTCTAAAACTCAAAAAGAGTCTTAGAGAGGGGGTTTTTTTTGGCTTTTAGGCATCATCTCTGCATCCGGGCATGCCATAATAAAAGAGTGCTTTTTGCTTTCTAAAACTCAAAAATTCAGTCTAAAGAGAATTGTTTTCTGGCTTTTTGGCATCACCTACGCATGGGGCGTGCCGTAATAAGATTTTTGACTTTTCTAACACTCAAAAAGAGCCTTAGAAAGTTGGGGGGTTTTTTGGCTTTTAGGCCTTTTAGGGATTCCCCCGCTGCCGCCGCTGCCGCCATGTTTTGCCAGCACTAAGTGCTGGCAAAGCGGCGGCCGCGTGTGGGTGCGTAAGTCCCGCGAGATGACGCCGCGTCGCCGCCATGTTTGCCAGCACTAAGTGCTGGCGCGGGCGCGAGCGTCAGCTCTCGCGAGGGTCGGTCGCCCCCGCCCTGCCCGCCTGCCCGGCGCGGCGGGAAGTCTCGCGAGAGCGGCGCGGGGGGCAGGGGGCAGCCATGGCGGCCGAGCGGGGCCGGGGGCGGCGGCGGCGGCGGCGCGGGCGGTGCTGAGGGGGCCTCAGGGCCGGGCCGAGGGGCCGCCGCGGGCGCCATGAGCCAGGGCGGCGGGGCCGCCGGCGAGAGCGGCGAGCCGGAGGCCAAGGTGCTGCACACCAAGCGGCTGTACCGGTGAGGAGAGGGGCGCGGGGGATCCAGGGGAGGCTGCGGAGGGTCAGCGCGGAGTGGGGCGGGGAGCACTGGGGGAACAGGGAAGGGTCTGGGGAGGGGAACCCGGGGGGGAAGAACGGAGCTGGGCAGGGTCAGGCGGCGTCTGGGAAGGGGACTGGGGCGGGGGGATTTAGGGAGGATGGAAGGGAAGAAGGTGGGAGTTGTCAGGGAAGGGTTCGGGGGGGCTGGAGAAGGAGACTGCGGAATGGAGGGAACAGCAGGGATTAATGAGGCGGGGAGAGGAATCCAGAGGAGACCTGGGGAAACGGGGCAAGGGGGATCGGAGGCACGTTCGGGAAAGACGGGGGAAGGAGGTAGCGGGATTTAGAGAAAGATTGAAGTGAAGAACTTGGGCGGGGAATCCAGGGAAAGTGTGCAGTGCAAAGGGAAAGGAGAAGGGGAAGGTTTAGGGAAGACTGGGGAGCATGGAAGGGGAATAAGGAGGTTGTGTGGGATCCAGAGCAACAAATGGAGGGGAACAGTGGTGAAAAGGGGCCTGGGGGCTCCAGGGGAGATGGGTCAAACCAAGGGGCGATGGGGGATTCAGGCAAAGTGGGAGAATGGAGAGACGAGGAAGGAGGAAGGTGGGAGAGTAAGAAGGGGGTCATGGGAAAGAGGATGGGTCACACATGGGGGATGGATAAAGGAGTTCTGTGGGATTCAGGGAGGTGGGGTGGGAGATGGTGGGGGCTAAGGGGAGAGGAGGTGTTGGGATACAGTGGAACGAGGGTGAGATGTGTGGTCATCCAGGGAGACGGGGGCTGGAGATGGTGTCCCTGGTTTTGGCAGTAGGCAGGGATTATGTGGTAACTGCTGGAGAAGAGGGTAGGATGAGGAGGAGCCTGGGCCAGAGCACTTTGGTGCTGTCTGGAGGGCAAGACTGCTCCAGCTGCAGATCTTCCCAATAAAACACTCCCTGGGACTCTGCTCCTGTATCCCCACACTGTGCATTGGAAATGGCATCAGAGGACAAGACTGAGGCAATCGTGCTAGCCTCGGTGAGCCCAACCCCCCATGGGATGAGGTATCCCATGGGATGAGGGTGTCCTGCTGCCAGCCCCGAGCTGCCTCTGCTCCACTCATGCCTTGTGTTGTGAGAGTGGCCCAGAAATTGCCCTCTTCTGGCTCCAGCTCTCTGTCAGTACAGCAGACCCGTGGTGGAGTTCCAGCAGAAACAGTGGGTTTCAAAGATGAGGCAAGTGATGAAGACATGGATTTTACATCGGGGTCTGTTGCTTTTTGTCTCGGTGACATTGGCCATGTCCTTTCACCTTGTGGAACCTCACTGCCCTCCTGCAGCAGGGCAGGCTTTGCCTCCTGCTGGGGCCTCTGGCAGGGTCCATGCCCAGGAATACCAGGCAGTAACTGCAGGTTTGAGTGCTGGTTACTGGAATTTCTCTGTTTCCATCATGTGTTCGGTGCAAACACTCTCCTGCACTTTGGAGGTGCAGTGGCTGCATTTCTTGGCACTGGAATGGCCTGTGACCAGATGAGGGATTGTCATCCAGACAAGGAGGAGTTGCTTCTGTTTGAATTTTTATGGCAGAATAAGGTGTGTGATTGTTTCGGAGCATTTTTACAGCAAAAAAAGAAACCCCATCTCCTGCAGGGACGGCTCTTCTTTAGCTGGGAGGAAGGAAGCATTGTGATTTCAGTGCAGAATTTATAGTACCTGCAGTGGCCACAAATTTCCTTCTCCGTAGCTGAGAGCTCTGTGAGCAAGTTCCCACCTCAACAGTCTCCTGTCAGTCCTTCTGTTTGAGCCTGGACTGGGGTTGGGTGAAGCAGGACCTTCCTGCCTTGGGAGCAGCCCGTGTGGTTGTGTGGTCAGTGTGGTCTCTGGGAACTCATGGCCGTCGCATCCAGCGGTGCCTTTGAGTCACAGGTGTGAATTGTCACAGTCCCAGCTCTGCACTGTGATCCCGTGGGATCAGTGTTGTGTTTGCCTGTGGGAGTTGAGCTCAGGTCCCCACGGTCCATGGCAGCATGTTTGAGTGTCCTTTCGGAGAGGAGGGTGTCCATTGCTCTTATAGGGTGCTCCTAGATCTTTTCCAAATCTTCCTGTATTGATAGTTCCCAAGTTTCACCTTGGAATGTGGCAACTGGATTATCCTGGGTGCTCTTTTACAATGCATATTGTAGCTTTGGGTGACCAGGTTTATTTGACAGGTTTCTAGGTAACCATTAGCTTGTGTTCTTGGTGTTACTCTTCCTGTCTAGAGCCTGTTCTGGGCACTGTAATTTGTGACTGACACGTGCCAGAGCAGAGATGAACGGCTGCAGGTCTTTTCCCTGAGGAATGTCTTACTCCTCAGAGGCTGTGGCTCTTAATGATGTACTAAATAAAGAAACAGAGAGGGGACAAATAATTCTGCCTACTGTTCTGCCCCATCCCAGACTGTTAATGGCACAGAGGGAAGGGGACAGATCGGTGTCTGTGTGTCTGGAGAGGACTTGGCACTGGCCCGTTTCTACCCTGCCTGGCTCCATGTGCTGTACTTGATTCTTTTAATAGACTGGCGTCTGATTTGCCTCCTCTGTGGCTCTGATGTGCAGTCTGAAAGCAACGTTTAAACCCAGCAGGTAGAAAAATGGGTCCTGGGACAGGATTTGGCCTCTTAACTGCCAAGTAAAGTTCAGCCCATGGTCTCAGGCCAGTCCGGGCACAGATGCTGAAGGGCATTTTTACCAGTGCGTAGTCCATAGGGCCTGCATTGCTGTTTCCCAACATTTCTACAGTGAGGCTGGTTCCTGTACCTTTTGTCCTCACTGAGTCTCCTTTCCTCAGCACTTCAGATCCTGTCAGATCATCACCAGCTGTCAGAGATTCTGCTTTGCTCCTGCTTCCTCCTCTTCAAGCAGCACCACGGGGCCCGTGTGGACAAGTCTACGTTTTAGTGTGGGGCCTGTCTTAGGGCTCAGGAACCACATCCCAGCCTGTAAACCTTGCTGCTCTCCAGTCACCAACTCCCTCTTCCTTTACAAACCCTGGAAGAACAGCAGAGGCACCGAGTGTCTGCATGTGCCCATCCTGGGCTGTTGTAGGAAACAAGGTTGTACAGGAGATACCCTCTGGGCCACCTTGAGGGGAAAGTGAAATACCTTTCAGTGTCCCTGCTCAGCCCATCCCTGGAAGGAAACTTTTCTGTACTTCTAATTTGGCAGGGCTTTGAGTCCTGGTGCATATAAGTAGGCTTTCCTTCATGGCTCGATCACATTTCTTGCCCATGGATACTGTTGGCAGGTCAATAGCTGTCTGTTTGCTGGTCACTGGGAAGGGGGTCTGGCAACTTGCTCTTCGAGAAATTCCTGCCATTTCAGGAGTGTGGTGCTGCATTTCTACCACTCCTGAACTCAGGGGGATTCTTAGACGAAGTTTTGTGACCCTTCCTTAGGATATAAAAGAATCAGAGCCTTATTTGGCTGTGAGAGAACTTGGACTGTGTGCCCATAAGGGAATTTGAATGGAATAAATGTCAGGAGAAGGAGACAATGTTGGTGCTCCAAATATGGTTAACTTGCATGTGAAGGTTTGGACACTGGTGCTCACACCTGTGAATGTGGTTTTACAGCTGCTTTGAAGAGGTGGAGTCTGCCCATATCAGAAAGCAACAACTGTAGTTTTCCTATAGTTCTCCCTGGGAATCAAATGAACCAGCAGTTCCCCTTTCCCCTGGTCACCCTTCTGCACAGGAAGCCAGTCAGCTCCTGGTGCGCTGGGAGGGGCTCTGAGAGCCGCAGCCAGGACAGCAGTCCCAGGCTGCAGTGAGGAGATGTGCCCGACCTGTGCTTTGTGGGGAAACTAAACTGGGGGAGACTTGTTAGTGTGCCCCCACCCCACTACGAGCTTGTCTGGATGCTGCATACTCAGTGCCTGTTACCCGTCAACCAAAATATTTTTTATTCACTTCCTTGCTGTTGAGGGTATTGGACTGTCAGAGGTTGCAAAGGCCCTTCAGGCCATGTGAGAAAGAGATCAGTGAGCAGGAGGGGCTGGATGTTGAGGACGTAGCAGGATTTTGTGTGTGATTCTTACTCCCTCCTTGGTTTTCTTCATGATTATTCAGGAAGAAGTTTGTTCAACTCTGTGGTGTTTTGATCTCTCAAGGCGTTGTATAAGGCACTCCTGTTCCCCATGCTTCCTTCTTCTGTCAGGGTCAGTGGTTACTGAAATGACATTTCCAGTTCCCTTGGGTGAGAGGCTTCTTGTGGCATGGCAGGAGATGGGACATTTCCTCTTCGAGTTCCGGAATGTCCCGAGTTTTTTTCAGGGAGGTTCCTTTTGTTGTTATGGGTTTGTGAAGGAAGATTGGCTTTGCTGGGAAGGGGCTGGCATAGAAAACTATCAGTTACTTTGCAGTAATATCTGTAGTTTTCAAGGAAGTGGTGGTGGTTTCAGCCTCCCCAGCAAATGGGCTTGCAGGCTGTGGCTTATTTTGGCCCTGTGCTCCATCTGGCCATCAGTGCACTAGCAGCAGGTTCAGTCAGGACATGGTGCTGCAAGTGTGACGGGGCAGTTCCCGTTGAGCAGGCATGGAGATTTTGGGAGGGGGAGCAGTCTGGCCACAGCACTCAGGAGTTTGCTCTGATGCTGCCCCGTTCTGTGTTTGACATCACGACTTCTTCAGCTCCTTGTTCCAACAGCTCTCGGGTTGTGATGGGCTCAGCTCAGGTGTGAGGCAAACAAGGAGTGACAACGGGCTGAGGGGGAGAACAAGGATTGGTGGAATTTGTGGCTGATGGCTTGAGGGATGGCTTGCTTAAAGAGGAGCGTGTGGAGTCAACAGCTTGAAGAGTTGACTTCAGGAGTGTGTTTAGTGACCTTGGATAGGGGCAGAGCACAGGCAGAGGTTGGAGGTGACTTCTTGTGTCACAAGGGTTGATGGTTGATTGTGCTTTATCGAGCGGTCCATGAGCTATTGATGAGGTTCTTTTTGTCAACAGTAATGCTGCTGAAAGTCCCTGGGACCATTTCACTGCAACATTTGGAATGGTCTGATTTGTTCACAACTTACAAACTTTCGAGTGCTTGAGTTTTGCATGTGGTGTGGGATTCCTCCTCCAAGAGGAAAGTCTTGGGCAGTGATTCACAGAAGTATTTCTGGATGACTCAAAAAGTTTGGAGGTTGTTTGCTCTCTCTTAGCTGGCTTTTGGGGGGAAAAAACCTCAAAACAAATTTCCTCTTTTAGGCTGGGTTTGAATATCTCTGTTATCTGTCACTGAGACTTCTTTAAGGGTTTTAACCAGTGAATCCTTGTAGCAAAGACAGGGAAGTTTTGGGAAATGAGTGATTTGGCTTGCCTCCCTTCATAGGCAAGCTGGTAAGGAAGCAGGAATTGGTGGAGGTTTGATTCTTCCTGTCAAAATAGTGATTGTTAGCATTCAGTCAGTTGTTTTAATCACACAGTGACTGTGGTGTGGTGGTACAGGGTGGTGTGCTGACAGTGGAACTGACTTGGACACCCCAGTGATCTCAGCTCACCCACTGTCCTGAAACTCTTGGTTCTGTGTTCCCATGCAGGGCAGTGGTTGAGGCCGTGCATCGACTGGATCTCATCCTTGGCAATAAGGCAGCGTATCAGGACGTGTTCAAACCAGAGAACATCAGCTTGAGGAACAAGTAAGTTGGGCAGGTTACTTGTGTTTTGTGTTTGGCTGGGGAAAATCCGTGTGAAGCAACACGTGGAGCTGTCGAATCTGGAGTTTCTCAGTGTATTTGGTTTGTTGTATGCCTGTTGACCTGGAATTCTTCCAGATTTTGGGAGCAGAGGCTGGATTTCAGACCTGCATTTGATCAGCATTAACCACACAATCTGTAGCTGGATGCTTTCCTGGGTGTCACTGTTAGAAATAAACTGTGTTTGTGTTGACTGGTTCCTTTCTTGTAATAAAAATTGCGGGGCAGAAACTTTTTACTTATATGTGACATCTTTCATCAGGTTTGGGGGTGCAAAACGGAGAGGATTATTCTTACTCATTTTTTAAACTGTCAAGCCAAATCTTGTCATTACTGCAGTTTAGGAAGTCACTGTTGGCCAGCTGAGCCCAGAGTACTGGTTTGGGTGTACAGCTTTTCCAGGTGCTCTTTTGTGGGAGTGATCCAGGCTGTATCATCACCACATGTCCTAGCTTAGCCATCGTAATGGATTCGGATGCTTCTGTAGTAGATTCCATGCTTCTGTAGTGGCAGCTGTGCTTGAGGCTGCAGCAGCTCACTGTGAATGCTCTGCTGTCTGTCCCAGGCTGCGGGAGCTGTGCGTGAAGCTGATGTTCCTGCATCCAGTGGATTATGGAAGAAAAGCAGAAGAACTACTCTGGAGAAAAGTTTACTATGAAGTTATCCAGCTCATTAAAACAAATAAAAAGGCAGGTATCTATGGCTCTGGCATGAGAAGGTCTGTGGTTGCGCAGTGAATAAGGCCAAGTTGAAAGCTTCACCTGCTTGGAGAAGTTGTGGTCTGAGTCCAGGGCGGGAAGCTGAGGGCTCCCGAATTCTTATCATGGAGCTGCCCTGTGCCTTTAGCAGTGGACAGGTAAGTGCTAACAGGCTACTGACAGAGCTGCCATCGCAGAGGGCTTTTCAACAGAATTCACTGATTTTTTGTGTTCCCCACTTCATAAGACAGATCTCTCCATGTAGAGCAGTGGTTTTAAGAGGCTTCATCAGTAGTTCTGATTTGTTTTTATGAGAGTTGATCACTGGAAGGTCCTCACAGTGTCCTGATGCTGTGAACTCTCCTGGTCATCCAGGGGTCAGGGCATATTTAAGGTGCTCTAACCAGGCAGCTTGATTTTATTTGTTGTTGCAAATATTTCTCCTTGATGTTGACCCTTAGTAAACACCACTAGGGGCAACAGTGTTGAGCAGGAGGTACAGAGCTGTGCAAAACCATTTAACAGCTGAACTACCCACTGTCTTGCCTCCTAGATTGCATTAACGTGCTCCTTTTCCTTCTTGCAGCACATCCACAGCCGCAGCACTCTGGAGTGCGCGTACCGGACTCACCTGGTGGCTGGCATAGGGTTTTACCAGCACCTCCTGCTCTACATCCAGTCCCACTACCAGCTGGAGCTGCAGTGCTGCATCGACTGGACGCACGTGACAGACCCTCTCATAGGTTTGTGCTCGTGGACTTGTGAGCAAGGCTGAATCCCAGACAGGTGGCTTCACCTTGCATGAGTCCATCTTCGTTTCAGCATTCAAGGGATTATTAGCAAGTTATCTGCCTAGAACAGACTGTCCTACTTTCTTCTCTATGGCACTTCTTTTTTACAATACTATATTAGGGAAGAAAGAAGGGTTTCTAGCAGAAAAAAGTATTAGAAAATTATTTAGTAAGTGTCTGATGATGGCAGATTTTTATGGAAAATTGAAGAGCTCTGCTGACTGTACAGAATGTTTTTAAAAACTTAATTAAAACAGACGGAGAAATAGGTTCTTGAAATCAACACATTTCTTTCAGTACATCCTAGTCACTGTAAGACACTGTTCCTCTTGGTCCCTCTTCTGTCTGTGCTCTCTTCACTGTGTGGCTTTAAAACCACTATTGGGTATTGGACAGGGGAGGGTCCTGTAGCTCATGTCAGCTGGCTCAGGTGATCTCTGTGCATGCCCTTGGGTGCAGGGGAATCTGAGGTGTTGTACCTGTTAGGGGAGGAAGAATAAGAGTGTTTACAGTCCTGAAGCAGCTCAAGGCTACCTGTGCATTCACATCCTCAGTTGCCTTGTAGTGGTTTGTGTCCATTTGCCTTTGATTGTGCTTGGTGGCCTCAAGGCTCATGTTTCTGTTTGGGTGGGTCCGGGTGAGAAATGGAACCTCCGTGTGTTTTGTGAACTGTATTAGCAAGGGTTTAACTGATATGCTTAAAGCTGGCAGGGGGTAGGAAGGCAGCACCTGGCTAAGAAAAGTTAGTGTGTCTTTAGCAAAAGAAGGGTTTTAGGTGCTGAGATCCTACTGTTAGTTCTGGGACATGATGGTATCACACTATCAACTTTGAAATGTTGGTTTATAAGGCAGATGTTCCTGGCAACTGTTGCTTTGAGAAATGTATCTCAGTACTGCAGAATTAATAAATCCTCAAAGTGCACATTCCAGGTAGGTTTGTACCCTGGGGGATGATTGCATGTGAAAAACTCCCCTTGTTCAGGTTTCTTGGTGTGTTTGGACTCTTTAATTAAAAGGATGTGGCAGGTGGGCATGTAACTGGAGAATAGAGATGGAACCCTGCCTATCCAGAAGTGATGGATGTGAAAGGATCCGATATGAACCACAGATTGGGGTGGGCACAACTCGATGGTTGTATGAATGGGAGCAAGAGGATTCAGAGCAAAAAAAAGGAGAGTAGGTCCAACAGCACACATGGACACAGATTTAAGGCTGTGTATTTTTATAATGCCACTCATACAACACCTGTTGGTAAGTGGGAACAGCTCTTCACCTCAGTCTCCAGATTTCATTTCGACCCTTTTAACCTCAGCCAGGGGGGAGGCAGAGTGAGGACTGGATCAGTCTGAAAAATCTTCTTTGGGATTCCTGCATGAGGGAACTTTCTCCTCCAGAAGGTGGGAGTCTTTGGCAGCAGGAAGACTGAACCCAGCCTCAGCCTGTGCTGCGGGTGGCCCGGTGGACACTCTCCGGGGAGGAGGCGCAGGCGCAGCAGCCTTTGCCTCCTGATCTGTGGCCGAACTGTGGCCACGCTGGCTGGGTGGAGGTGGGACATGCCCTTCCCAGGAACTGAGTCACGTTTGATGACTTCAGTTAGTTCAGATCAGCTGGCTGCAGCCTTCCCCTGTTGCTTTTGACACTTTCCACTACCTGAACTGCCTTTTCTTTGTAAGTTTAGTATAGAATAGACAAGGCTATTTCAGTTGGAAGGGATCTACAACAATTGTCCAGTCTAACTGCCTGAGTAACTCAGGGCTGACCAGGAGTTAAAGCATGTTGTCAGGGACATTGTCCAAATGCCTCTTAAACACTGACAGGCCTAGGGCATCAACCAGCTCTCTAGGAAGCCCATTCCAGGGTGTGACCACCCTCTTGGTAAAGAGAGGCTTCCTTATGTTCAGTCTAAACCTTTCTTGATGCAGCTTTGAACCATTCCCATGCATCCTATCACTGGATACCAGGGAGAAGAGACCGGCACCTTCACCTCTTCAGGAAACTCCAGAGAGTGATGAGGTCTCCCCCAGCCTCTTCTTCTCCAACCTAGGGAAGCCTGGAGCTGATGGCCACTCCTCCCAGGGTGTGCCTTCCAGCCCTGTCACCACCTCGGTTCCCTCCTGGATGCAAAGGCGGCATTGTCCAGAGGCAGTTCTCTCTAACTGACTCCAGCTGCCCTGTCCACAGCACAGATTTCTGTCCTGATTTTTCCTTCTTTTACTTCTCTTTTGGTAGGCCAGTGCTAAGTCTTGAGACAATGAATTTATTTCCATCTTCAGTGTTGGGAAGGGTCTGTCCCCGTTGTGTGCTGCTGCCCAGTGCCAGTGCACACAGTTTGTTTCGCTTCCAGGGATATGTACCTGCTCCCATCCAAAGACCTCATTAGCCATGCTAATGAAATCAACCTTAGTAGCTTGTGTTCAGTCATGTATTGACATGATCATAAGGTCCTGTAGACAGGAATTGGCCTTTGTCCTCTCATCTGAGGGCAGATGGAGCCAGGTCACTGCAGCAGACCTTGTAGACAAGGTGACATCATTTATTTCTGTGACTGTTGGTGATGTGGTCACACACACTGCTCCGGTCAACAGGGTGTCCAAGGCAGGTGGGTGAGCAGCAGTGTCTGTGAGTATTTTCTCTGTTTATTTTCCACGTTTTGACAACAAGAGTGACCCAGGGCTGCTCTATAAGGTGCCACAGACAGCAGTCAGCAGTGGGGTCTGACTGGGGGGGCTTTGATTTGGGTGTCTTGGGCAGAGGCATGGGTGGCTCCTGTGTCTTCCCAGCAGCCTCCACCCGGTGCTGTAAGTGATTTCATGTTCTTGTAGGCTGCAAGAAGCCCGTGTCTGCGTCGGAGAAGGAGATGGAGTGGGCGCAGATGGCATGTCACCGATGTCTAGTTTACCTGGGAGATCTAGGTAAGAACAGCATCGCCTCTCAGGGCAGCCTTTGAAACAGGAAAAAGATGGTGCCTGTACCATGCAAGGCCGTCACTGTTAGGCACCAGTTGAGGTTACTTGCAGATTCTGTTTCCCTCTGACCCCTTTGTCACAGGATAAGCTGAAATCCTCCTGGCTGAACTGCTGTGAGTTGCAGGAGCTTTGGTTTTCGGCAGGCAGATGAGGAGTTTGCTGCTGATAACCAGCTGTGAGTGTGTAAAAATGGAAACCTTTTCTTTTATTTACGTGATTTGGACAGTGTGAAGGAAACTCAAAGCAAGTTGACTGCTCAGTTCTGACTTGCTTTATGGAGCCACTGCCATCAGCACCACTGGGACAGAAAATCAGATTTAAGCAATATTGTGCATTGGTCCAGAGTTTTGCTACTGCAAAGCCCCGGGTTCTTTGTCACTGTGCCTGGCTGTGTGTCATGCTTTTTATAGCAGGCATGTCTGTCCCACAGTGACGCCCTCCTGAAGTGTGTGGTGTGTCAGCTTCTTGATTGTGAACATGTGGGAGTGAGCATGTACTTGAAAGTGCGGCCTGGGTACGTGTGTCTGACACTCTGCAGCCTCCAAGCTGGTGAAAGCTGTTTGGGATTATCATTGTGCGTGAATCAGGCTGAAAATGGCATTGCAAATAAATGTCTTGTGGGGTAGTAAGAATGACTTACCTGAGTGGTGGGAGAGAAACATGCTCACCTCTTCACAGTGCTGTCACCTAAGGTTTCCAAAATGCCTATGTTTTTCAAAAAACAGAAAAAAAAAAGAAAAAAAATTAATAAAGTCCAGTCTAGCCACAGCCAGATATTTTATTAAGTCAGCTTACTTGACTTAGATTTCACACTCTGCTGTAGTAGAATATAGTCTGAGGTATTGGAAAATAGAGCACAACTCTGAGTTACTTCAGGGATAGATGAATAACACGTGGAGCAGAACATCTTCGCTTTGCTCACATGCTGCTGCAAGTGCGGAGGGTCCCCCCCAGAAGGGGCAGAGCTTTTGGTGTGTGGTGTGAGCAGGTACAAAAAACTTCAGACAGGCCTGGCAAACCCTGTGTGTTGTTGTGTTTGCCAAGAGCAGTTCTTTGATGGATCTGTTGACTTGGCCAGTATGTCAATTATTGTCATGTCTTTAATCTGTAGGGAAACTGTGCTGCGCTGCAGTGGGGAAGAGCAGGCGCTGCCTTCGGGTTTCTGATGTGCGGTGTGTGGTTTCCTTTCAGCTCGCTACCAGAATGAGCTGGCAGGTGTGGACACGGAGCTGCTGGCGGAGCGGTTTTACTATCAAGCCCTTTCTGTTGCACCACAAATTGGTGAGTGACTTACCATGAATTTTTAGTTGTTAAAACTGTGTTGCCGCAACCTGAAAACAATGTGGTACTGCACCGGTCAAGTTTATGTCCTGCAACTGGGAGAGGAGTGGTTTTATCCTCTGGCTAGGATTGCTTCCCTTGAGAACCTCTCTTGCTGGCAAGCCAAAGAGAGGAGTTAAAGCCAGGGTGCTCCTTGTCAGTGACTTCACCTTACTCATCTGAGAACCTCTAAGAAGCTCAGACTTCCCCTGAGTGTGGTGACATTGTGTCTGTTGACTGAGGGCAGATCCAGTTCTCCACTGCCAGGAGCAGAGCATTATTGGTCACGTCCCACGTTTTACACCTGCAAAAAAAATCTCTTGTGCTGTTTCCTCCTTCAGAAGTGCCTCCTCCTGGGAACACATTGGCGCTGGAGTAGAGGGCATGTCTTACCTTAAAGTATGCATTTCCAGCCAAGCGTTCTCTCCGTGCTGTCTTTGTGGAGTTCTTACTGAGCTGTTTTGATAGGCTGGTCTCAAATAAGTGACAAAAATTTCTGCACCACAGTAAGCTGGAGCAGAGCTCTCAGATGCTGATAAGGTGATGTCTGTGTTGAGAAATACGGAATCAAGGCTGCGGCATTGTTAATACAGAGGAGGAGGCATTGTTTGCTCTGCTCTCTTATGTAGATAACTGGCAGAAGGTGGGGAGTATCTAAAAGCTCTGTAAAACAGAAAACAAAGCCTAGATGGCAGAAGGATTTAGTCCAGACCTTTGTACTGCAGCTTCACTACTGTTTGTGTCTCCTGGCTTTCTTCCTGTGTGGAAACGTAGTGAGGGGGAAAGGATCTACTTTTTAGCGGGGCTATTGGAGAATTCCATGTGAATTCCATTGCCCTTCTCCTTCCTGACAGGAATGCCCTTCAACCAGTTGGGGACATTGGCAGGCAGCAAATACTACAATGTGGAAGCAACCTACTGCTACTTACGCTGGTGAGTGCCTGTGGGTCTGGGCGTCCTGGGCTGTGGAGCAGTGTGCTGCTGCTGCAGATGCTGGATCCTCTTAGCCTTCACTTTGGACTTGGGACTGTTTTCAGCAGATGAATTACAGGGGAAGGGAAGGAGATGGGTTTAGTTCACCCTTGAACAGGGCTGGTAATGAGAGCAAGCCTCAGTCAAACCAAACCATCGTGCTGGTCACTAAACTTCTGTGCAGGGCTGCACCTGGAGGGCTTCACCCAAGCCCTGTCCTGAGCTGGAGAGCCAGGCAGGAAGGGGTGTGGAGGTACTGAGGGAGGCAGCCTGCTAAGTGAGGTGGGTGGAATTCAGTTCCCTGAACCTGGCCCGAAGGCACTGATATGAGGTGTGTAAGCAGGGCAGATGGGAACTGTGGGGCAGCTAAAGTCGGGTTTGCAACTGTCAGTGGGAGTTAAGTTGCCAAGTGTGCGCCGACAGCAGCACTTGGTACCTGTCCTTGTGCCTCAATGCCTGAGTAACTTGCTAGTGAGTTAGACATGAAATGTGAGCAACCTTGTAGCAAAGTAACTTCTGCTCTGTCCTCTTTTGTGTCTCAGCATCCAGTCTGAAGTGTCCTTCGAAGGTGCCTATGGGAACCTGAAGCGGCTGTATGACAAAGCAGCCAAGATGTATCACCAGCTGAAGAAATGTGAAACCAGGAAGTTGTCTCCAAGCAAGAAACGGTAAGAAGGGAAAGAAAAGGAGAGGGTTGCAGGCTGAGGGTTTGCAGTGCCACCAGTGTCATCCTCTGGATTGAGAGTAGTGTCTTTGTGGGAAGTGGAACCAGTAGATGGGCCATTTGATGTGGTGACTGCTCCCAGAATTTCAAGAACCCCACTCTAGATCCCATTCTTGATGTCTCAGATCATAATTTCAGGAAAAAAGCTAAATACCAGGTTTAGTTTGAGATGAGAGATTTTTTTCACTCTCCCCTGGAGTTGGGGCCTGTTTATAAGGGTTGGGGCATATTGGTGAAAGTTGGCAGTGTATAAACTGTCTTCTTTCCCTCCACTTTCATCAGAATGCAGCTTTCAGTTGAGACCTGGTTTACCTGTTAACAGAGCTCTGTGAGACCAGCCCATCTCTGATGAGGCACCTGCTTTACAGTGTTTTCTCTTCCATCCCTTTAGAGGCAAAGACATTAAGAGGTTGCTGGTGAGCTTCATGTACCTGCAGAGTCTTTTGCAGCCAAAGAGCAGGTAAGGTTATGGCAGATTACATCTTCTGTTGATAACTGACAGTAGCAGGCACTTGGAATTGTTATTCCCTGTCAGATAATGGTGCCTGTGCTGAGGCTTTCTGCCAAAAGATCCAAGACTTTAGACTATTTGTACAGGGTAGGCTGCAATACCAAAGGGTTGATTACTTTGTCTAAATCGAGCCAGCACTCAGTAAGTGTTGAACTCCTGAGCCTTGCAGCTGTCTCTGTGCTGTACTGTGCCTTTGCTGTTTGCTTACCTTGTGCAGTCATCAAATGCTTTTTCCTGGCAAGCCCTGGATTTGGGCTGACGGGACAGCAAAGAGTCACCATCCACACATGTGCAGGGCTGTTCACTGCACTTGGAAATCTGTAACCAAACACCTTGTTCAAAGGAACAAACAGCACCTGGTTGTGTTTATAAATGGGAAGCTGTGTGATTTTTGGTTTTTTGGGTTTTTTTCCTTGGATTTTCTCTGACTCTGCTGGAGGTTTTCAGGTGATTGTAAATTAACCTCTAACTGCTTGAAATATAGCAGGTGTTTTAAAGGGCTTAGACAGAGGCTGCACCTAAACTCATTGTGGAATGGTTTAGGTTCAGAGGGACCCTGTGGGGGTCCAGTTCTCCTCCAGAGTAGTGTTCACTGTGTAGGTAGATACAGATGTGAAGTCAGATGAGGTTGCTCAGAGCTTCATCCTGCTGAGTTTTGACTGGATCCAAGGACAGAGATCCCACGCCTCTCTGGTCCCTTTTTCAGTGTTTGACCACCTTCACCACAGAATTTTTTTCTCTTTGCATCTAGTCTCATATTCCTTTTCTGCAGTGTGTACCCATCACTTCCCTCCCTTTTGTTGTACACCACTGAGGAGAGTCTTTCTTGGTCCTCTGTAATCACCTCTTTGGCACCTGGAAACAGAAGACAGTCCCCCCGAACCTTCTGTCCTTCAGGCTGAACAAAATTGATTCTCTTTACCTCTTCTCGTGCATCATGTTCTCTGTTCCTCTGCTAGACTAAGTCCAGTTTGTTAGTGTCTTTTTTTTTTGGTGGGGTTTTTGGTCCTGACAACCCCAAGACTGGATGGAGTGCTCCAGATGCCACCTCATGAGTGCCAAATAGAGAAGGGGAACACTTCCTCACCCTGCTGGCTCTGCCCTTGCTCATGCAACCCAGTGTAGGATTGGCTTTCCAACCTTGACTTATACTGTGGTGGGACTACAGGGCTCCTTTAATATCCACTTAATATGTATTTAGCACATAAGAAAATTGGAAATTACTTCAGTTTCCCAAGGACAATTCCCCCCGAAAAGGACTTGTTGGAAGTTCAGACATTGCCTCCTGTGCAGACATTGCTAGAAGCATGAGACTTGAGTAATAATTCTTGTTTATTTTTAACTCTTGTTAAGCTCTCTGGATTCTGAGCTGACGTCTCTCTGCCAGTCTGTGCTGGAGGATTTCAACCTGTGCTTGTTCTACCTGCCCTCTCCTCCTAACCTGGGCTCAAGTAGTGAAGATGAAGAAGAGTATGAGAGCGGCTACTCCTTCCTTCCTGATCTCCTGATCTTTCGCATGGTCATCATCTGCCTTATGAGTGTTCACAGCCTCAAGAGGGCAGGTAACCAGTGCTTTAATGGAAATTTCATGATGAACATGCAGTACTACAGTTAGGCTGGAGATGCTGTGTAAACTGGTGTTTGTGCTGTGGCCTAGTGCTCACCTCCTCCACCTCACTGTCTGGTTGCAGGTTCCAAGCAGTACAGCGCAGCCATTGCCTTCACGCTGGCCCTCTTCTCTCACCTGATAAATCACGTCAATATTCGCCTCCAGGCAGAGCTAGAAGAAGGGGAAAATCCCGTCCCAGCCTTTCAGAGTGATGGCACAGGTAAGAGAACAGGCGTGGCAGCAGCTGGGTCTCCCCAGTTGCCTGCCTATAGGGCTGGCTTTTCCTTTCCTAATTTTCTGGGCACGGGTTTGGTAGTGTAGTGCCTGAGTGAGGGTAGAGGCATCTTGATCTTTGACTGCTGGGCTGGAACCCCCAAAGTTGGATGATCTGCTGAACAGTCTCCGTTTGGATGCTCTTTGTGAGTATCAGAATCATCACAGGATGGACACGTTGCTTTCCTTGTAAGGAGTTTGCTTTCTGTGTTTCTTGACAGCTCATTCATCACCTGTTTATCCCAGTCCAAGACTTTATTTTCTGTCTCTCTGTTTACTATTCTTTACTGGCTTTTTTCCTCCTCCACTGAGGAGATGATCTTGGGTGAAAGACCTCGGCTGGGGTAGGCAAAGGGGGACTGGGGTAGGCAGAAGGGGGCTGAGGGAGACAGGCCCTTTCAGCATACCTCAGCTCTGCTCAGGCAAGGGCAGCACTTGAGTTTCTGGGGAATCCCATTGAACAGAGAATAAAACTGCTGAATGTTTCCCCTGCGAACATTCTGTTTGCAATACCTCACTGAAGGCAGGGTGAGAGGGTTCCTGGTAAAAGCAGCAATGAATGCCCCCTCCCCTGCAGGTTTTGAAGCTGTCAGGGTGACTCAGGGTTGCTGGAAAGGCTGGGAGAATGTTGGTCAAGGAAGGGATTGGGTCAGGTCCTTGCCTTGTTTGGGGGGTTGCTCTGACTGTAGAAAGCTGGGGAGGAGAGTTAGAATTCATCTGTGTTTGGTGTTGGTTTAGCAGCATTCAGCACTAAGGCTGCCTGGTAACAGAGCAGCACAGCTTGGGCAGTAGGAATCACGGCTTCCCAGGGCTTCCCCAGGTGCCTTTAGAAAGTGAGTAGCTCTTCTGGGGTTGCCACTGCTTATTCTGACACTGATGGAAGTGGTGGCTGAATTCTGTGGCCCTGGTGCCCCAGGCTCAGGGCTGACAAGCAGCAGCCTGTGGGAGGCATTGTGACTTTAGCTTGTGTTCTCCTTATAAATCCAGATGATCAGGAATCACGGGAGCCTGTGAACTCAATTGAGAAGGAAGCTGAAGCTGAGCTGGCCAATCATCAGCCCAGTGAGGAACAGAGGAAGAACAACTGCAAGAAAAGCAAGAAATACTCCCGGCTCTCCTGTCTGCGCCGCCGCCGCCACCCCCAGAAAGCAGACGAGAGCGACCTGAGCGAGGGCTTTGACTCTGATTCCAGCCAGGGCTCCATCAAGGGCAGCGATGGCTCAGAGAGTGGCTCAGAGAAGAGTGATGAGGAAGCAGAAGCTGCTTTTGATGTGGAGACAGACTCTGACATGAACAGCCAAGAGTCTCGGTCTGACTTGGAGGACATGGAGGATGAGCCGGGTGAGGAGGGAAGCAGCCGAGGCAAAAGTGGGCCCAAAGAGGCCTTAAAAAACTGTGTGGATGGTAGTGGGCTGGGGAATTCCAAGAGCCCAATCATCTCTAAAATTGAGGCAGCAGATCCAGCAGTCAATGGGCCAGCTTCCCTGAGCACTAACGATGCAAGCATAGCCAGTAACCTGCAGGCCATGTCCACCCAGCTGTTCCAGACCAAACGCTGCTTTCGCTTGGCCCCCACATTCAGCAACATCCTCCTGAAACCCAACAGTGAACCACCTGCCTTGAAGGACGGGATAGAGAGCAAGCCATGTGTCAACGGAGATCTGGAGAAGCCCAGCTTGGCAGAGCAAGGTAAGGGCCTTGTTATTGCAGTTTTAAATAGAAAACTGCATGTTGTGGCAGTCTGTTTGCTAAATTCACCTTTTCTCATGGTGGGAGCTCTCCCTTGGCCAGGTTTGGAGAACAAGGTTGCCCAAGTAATGGGCAGGCCATGGGTTAGGCATTCCCTGAAGGAGGAGCTTTACTTTTACTGCCCGACATCCAGGAATATGGGCACTAAGCAGAGGCAACACCTGCAGCCAACCAGGATTACCAGAATAGCTTCAGCTCCACAGATTAAACACTGAGCAGCTCAGATAATTACAAGGTCGTAGGCTGGTTTGTTTGGAAAGGACTTCAAAGTTCATCTCATTCTATGCCCCTGCCACAGGCAGGGATGCCTTCCACTAGACCATGTTGCTCCAAACCCTGTCCAACTTGGCCTTGAGCACTTCCAGGGATGAGGTAGCTGCAGCTTCTCTGGGCAACCTGTCCCAGGGCCTCACCACCCTCACAGAGAAAAATTTCTTCCGAATACCTCATCTGAATTTACCCTCCTTCTGCTTCCCCTTGTCCTGTTCATGCCCTTGTCCAAAGTCCCTCTCCATCTCTCTTGGAGCCCCTTTAGGCACTGGAAGGGGCTCTAAGGTCTCCCCGGAACCTTCTCTTTTCCAGCTGAACACTCCCAGCTCTCCCAGCCTGTCTCCAGAGCAGAGGGGCTCCAGACCTGAGAGCATCTCTGTGGCCTCCTCTGGACCTGCTCCAGCAGCTCCACGTCCTTCCTGTGCTGGGTGCCGCAGAGCTGGAGTCACCACTGCAAGGGGGGGTGTCACCTCAGCAGAGCAGAGAGGCAGAATTTCCTCCCTCAAGTGCTGTCCACACTGTGGGGATGAGCACAGCACAGCTTTGGCTTTCTGGGCTCCCAGTGCACGTGGCTGGGTCATGTTGAGCTTCTTGTCAACCCCACCCCCGAGTCCTTCTCTTCTGGGCTGTTCTCCATCCATTCTCCCTCAGCCTGTGTTTCTGGGGGGTTGCTCCAAGGCATGTGCAGTACTTGCCCTTGGCCTCGCTGAACCACCTGGGGTTGGCACAGACCCAGCTCTCCAACCTGTCCAGGTCCCTCTGGTGCTGTCCCTTCCCTCCAGCCTGTGACTTCACCACACAACTCAGTGTTGTTGGCAAACTGACTGAGAGTGCACTTGATCTCGCTGTCCATGTCACCAACAAAATGTTAAGAAGTGCTGGTCCCAATCCTGACTCCTGAGGATGTCACTCATCACTGCTCTACACTTGGACATCAAGCCATTGGCTGCAGCTCTTTGAGTGTTACATCCAACCAATTCCTTGTCCACCAAGTGGTCCATCCATCAAATCCATATCTCTTCAGTTTAGAGACAAAGATGTCATGAAGGACAGTACCAAATGCTCTGCACAAATCCAGGTAGATGATGTCAGTTACTCTTCCCTCATCCCCCACTGCTGTAACCCCATTATAGAAGGCCACTAAATTTGTCAGGCACGATTTGCCTTGGTGAAACCATGCTGGCTCCAGAGGATAATTCCAGCAGGTATTAAAGATTGGAATTATCTTCCTTTTTCCCATGTGAAATCTCTAATCAGACACTTACTAGGGCCTCTGGTGACAGACAGTGCAGATGTAGGGGAGGAAGTTCTCCGTGAGATGACAGCTTATCAACCTTGCAAAGCTCTCATAGGAGTTTATGTGTAAGATGTGACCTGGATGCATGTGAGAGGTGTCAGGGTCCTCTCTAGTGACCCCCTGAAAGTGCCTCACCAAGTGTCCCAGGCTGAACTCCCTGCAGATGCACAGCAGGTGGAGCTACCATTACCACCGAACTTAAGAGTGATGCTCTGGGCAAAAGCAGCTGGAAAGGGAGATCTGGTGCACTACAGGAATTGTTTGTATTTCAGATAAAACCACATGGGCCTGTTCGATCTTGTTTGTCATTCCTTCTAGCTTTCCTGGAGCAAGGAAACATTCTGCAGCCTGTTGCCAAATCCATCTGGCCTGCAGCACTGACAGGATTCAGGCTTTTCCTGGGCCAGAATTTGAAGGGGCAGTATTAGATCATGTCAGTGTTGACTGGCTCCCTGCATTGCTTCATGGACACATGAAGGAGGTGGGGGGTAAAGGAAGAAACAAATGGGTTTTGATCAGTGGGTTATCCAGATGTTGCAGCTCCAGGAACTGTGACCACAATACCTTTACAGATGTAGAAAATGAGAGGTGGAATGAGTTCACTAACCCTTGGGGTTTTTTTAGATTTGAGCTCTTCTCGGCTGTGCTGTTTCTAAGCTGGTGTTTTGTGGTGTAGTACTGTCAGGGATGGGTTCTGAATAAAGCACCTCCTCCCTCGTGATTCCAAGGGTTTATGGAATGCCCGTTGCTGTGTTAATAGGCAGCAATGGCAGCCCTTGAAATAAGGGGTTGTAGCAAAACATGTTGTTGATTCCCACCTGGACCTCAGGTCACATGTGTCACGTGTGATTCCATTGGCAATGGCTTTGAGATCATCAGCTCTGGAGAGTTACAGGATTACAAAGAATATATTCAATATTTAAAATTCCTCAGACCTGGGTCATAGGACAGCCCTGCCATTTCCTTCTCTTGCGTGGCCCAAAGGTGGGAGCATGCTGGACTCATGGCCACCGCTGGCTCTGTTCCCTGCAGGAACTGCCCTGCTCCTTGTGCAGGCATGTGCTGCCCTGCTCTGTCAGCAAGTCTCTCGGAGGCTGCTGCAGGGGTTAAGGCATTTGTCAGACCTTCACAGGGAGATCTTAGTCCTCTTCTCCCAAGGAAGATGAAAATGCAGGAGTGATACATTCTGGTAACAGCACAGGGGACCGTGGTGAAAAAGGGACTGGTGTGTGGAGGCATCAGGTAGTTCAACACAACTCTTTACCAGCTCAGCGCTGTTCTGACACCATCAGGGCTTGGCATCTCAGGGGGTTTAACCCCTGCCATCCTACACTTCCCTTTGTTTTCTAGATGATGTGTCTGACTCTGAGGAAAGCATTTCAAGTAGCAAATCCTGCAGGAATGAGCGATCCCTTCAGGAGAAGCTGGAGATCGTGACCAATGAGGGGCTGCTGCTCACTGTCAAGGTGTTCCTGGACTGGCTGAGGACGAACACAGACCTCATCATCATGTGTGCTCAGGTGGGGATGGTGTCAGGGCTCCCTCCAAGGCTGTGTCTGGTCAGCTCCCCTGGACTGGGATGTGAAGGGCAGGTTGCAGCCACAGCCCCAGTCCCAGACAGAGGGTGATGTTACATCCCCCAACAACTGAATTAAACTCACGTGGACTTAAGAAGGGTAGTGAGATTTACTCTTCATAAAGCATTCTGCAGGCTGTGAGGTGCTGGAAGGCTCAAGTGGCCTGCTTGTTGTGTACATCAGTCCTGACATTTTCTGTGGCCTTTTGTGTTCTTTTCCTGCAGAGCTCCCAGAGCCTGTGGAACAGGCTATCTGTGCTCCTGAACCTTCTGCCTTCTGCTGCAGACCTGCAGGAATCAGGTACTGGAGAAGGAAATAGCAATGTCATGTTTCACCAACCCTAGTCCTCAGTGATTCCCAGGGTGTGTGGGAGATCCCGGGGGACGTATTTCCAAGGAGCAGTTTTTATAAGAACAATGGGAAGCAACACATGCACGTGTTGTTTTTTTTGTTAAAACACCATTACAGTTAACTACTGTCCCATAGACTTTAGAGTCATAAAATCATGGAATATCTTGAGTTGGAAGGGACGCCCCCCCAGGGTTATCAAGTCCAACTCCCGGCCCCGACAAGACAACCCCAAAAATCACACACAAAAACCATATTATATATGGCTGACAATATGCTGAAACACTGACACCAGTGTGTGAAAATCCATGTGTGGCTAGCAGGAGTGAAATTCACTGCCAGGAGCAGAAGTAAGGCTGTGATTTTGTCACGGCAACCCTGGAAAATAGTTTTGGAGCTCCAGCTGCTCATGATGTGCCCTGTTCCTCTTTGGGGCTGAGCCTGAAGAACCCCGTGGTTCACAAGAAGCAGAGTTTAAACAGGGATGTTCATCTGTTGGAAGGAGGGAGAAAACTATCCCTCCAAATGGGAGAATTCCTGGAGTCACTCAGCAAGCTCTTTGGGGCAGTTGCTCCTTATGTTTTGGGTGGCCTTTTGGTTCCTCCTTGAGTAGGTGCTCACAGGACATGTACCATTAACACCTCTGCCAGTGACCGTTACAGATCACGTGCCTTAAAGCAGTTTTCCTCTTTGTCCCCTTACCTGTTGTTTTGCTCTCCTTCCCGTCCCTCCTCTTCAGGGCTGGCCCTGTGTGATGAAGTCAAGGACATCCTGAGTGAGGCTGAGCTCCCAGACCTGAAGGCCAACCTCCTGCTCCCAGAAGATGTGGCCCTGCGCAATCTCCCCCCTCTGAAAAATGCACACAGGAGGTTTAACTTTGAGCAGGACCGGCCCATTTTCTCAGCAGTTGAGGAGGTGAGTTGGTATAAATCCTGGAAAAAAATCAGACCTGGATTGTTGTTTTATGTAGTTCCTTTTCCCAGCACTGAGGGCCCGAGCAGAGGTTTAGGATGGGACTGCTGATGTTTCTCGAGGCTGTCTTGGGTTGGGGAAGCCCAGACTAATGGCACTCCTGAGCACTCTGGCCAACTGTCAGCTTTCCTGCTACCCCCTCCTGCAGTCTCTGACCTGAGATCAGAAACATCCATCAGAATTAGCAGTATAATAGCAGTTCCTGCCTTTTCCAAAAGTGTGAGCTGTGGGTCAGAGCTGGCTCAGGTTGCAGCCCCATGGCCACTGACTGCCTGTTCTTCCTTGCAGTCTGTCGTGCGGATCTGCTGCATTCGGAGCTTTGGTCACTTCATTACCCATCTCCAGGGCAGCATCCTGCAGTTCAACTCGGAGCTTGGGATCTTCATCAGCATAGCACAGTCGGACCAAGACAACTTGCTGCACCAGGCCCAGGCCCAGTTTCACATGGTGAGTTGGCAGAGGTGGATGAATTTTCTGTGCTTGGCACAGTTTCTTGTAGGTTACTATTAGGTTGTAACTGTAATCACAGATCTCTGGGGGGAGATGACTGTTCTGCTCCTTAAACCTACTTTGGTGTCCCCTTTTCACCCTGTTTTTGGAAGTGTCAGCTAATGTCAGCTGGTGTGTTTCCTGCTAACTGATATGGAAGTTTGGTTTTGCAACTAGGCTGCAGAGGAAGCTCGTCGGAACAGGCTCATGAGAGACATGGCTCAGCTTCGACTGCAGGTAGGAAATGCTGGTTCCAACCTGAAAACCAGCAGAGTAGTGGCTGGAATGTCAGAAACTGGGAAGGGAAGGGGGAACTCTCTGCTCCCATCCTACACAGAGGCAGTAAGTTCATTCTGCGTAGACTGAACTACAGAATATCTCAAGTTGGAAGGGACCCATTAGGATCGTGGAGTCCAATTCCCTGCTCCTCACAGGGCTACCTAAAACTAAATGGAATGCCCAAGAGCATTGTCCAGGCACTCGTTGAGCTCTGACAGACTTGGTGTCATGACCACTGCCTTGGGGAGCACATTCCAGGGACCAACCGCCCTCTGGGGGAAGAAAGTTTTCCTGATGTCCAGCCTAAACTGTTCCCCTGATGCAGCAAGAAACTGCAAATGGAATAAACCATTTCCTCATGTCCCATTGCTGGTCATGGGAAAGAGGAAATCAACACCTCCCTGTCACTGACCCCCATGAAGACAGGGTAGGCTGTGGTGGGGGATCACCCTCAGCCTTCTCTGCTCCAAGCTGAGCAGGCTGAGTAACCTCAGTGGCTCGAGCTTTCACCATCCTGGTCATTCTCCTCTGGACACTCCCTAATAGTTCAATGTCCTTCTTATATTGAGGTGCCCAAAACCGCTCCCAGTACTTGAGGTGGGGCCGCGCTGGGGCAGTGCAGAGTGGGACTGTCATCTCTCACTGACCCTCTGCTGCATCCAGCCCTCTGCTCCGCGTGCTGGGAGGTTGGAAGGGCCCGATGGAACTTTGCAGGGCGAGTCTTGCCCTGTTTGATGGTTTGTTTCAGCATAAATATGAAGCCAGTGTCTCTGCATCTGTGTTTTCAGCTGGAGGTGTCTCAGCTGGAGGGAAGTCTCCAGCAGCCCAAAGCACAGTCAGCCATGTCTCCTTACCTTGTCCCGGACACCCAGGCCCTTTGCCAGCACCTGACCCTTGTCAAGCAGCTGGCCACCAGCGGGAGGTTCATAATCATCATCCCTCGCACAGGTATGGGGACTCCACAGCAGGCAACTGTGGCTGCATGCCCCTGTCCCCTCTGTGCTGGGAGCAGACCTCAGGGGCCCGGGCGGTGGCTTTCCCTCCTCCTTGACTTCGGCTGGAGCAGCTGCAACACTATTTCCGAACACGTGTTTGGAATCCAACAGAGTGTGTTGGAGAACAGCTAGGGGGAGAGAGGTCCTGTTCTCCCTCCACCTGCAGCCATGGCTGCTGTGCACCAGAGAGAGTTCTGTGCAGTGGGGAATACTTGACACTTATGGGTTAGTTTGCAGAAGTAGAACTGTAAGCAAGATGGTTTTCTTTCTTTTTTTTTCTTTTTTGTTAGTTATCGATGGCTTAGACTTCCTGAAAAAGGAGAACGCCGGTGCTCGGGACAGCATCCGGTACCTGGAGGCAGAGTTTAAAAAGGGAAACAGGTGAGAGGGGGAGAGGGATGTGATTTGCCCTTTCTTTTGGAATGAGTGGGATTTGAGGTGGAAGAAAACGTCAGTGGTGGGAGCAGGCTGTGCATCCCTTGGAGCAGAGTGAGGAGTGGGTCAAGGGAAAGCCAGACTTCAGGAACAGGAAGGTGGTGAAGTAGCAGATTTGGCACCTGGTTCTCCAGGTGTGCTGGCAGTTGTTGCTCAACTGTGAAGTGCAGCTGCTTCTGAGGAATGAGGGAGTTGCATCTCTGTCGCTGTATGAACCAGAGCAGCGCCCTTTGCCACTGCACTGGGAGCGCTGGAAGAGCTGGACTGTGCCTTGGTGCTCTGCAGACGCACAAAGAGCTGTGAGGACAAACTGTATCTTTGAGGCCCATGTTGGGGCTGGTGGGCTTTGAGACGTGGTGCTGTGAGCAGGGATGATGATGAGGTAGGGAGGGGATCAAAGGGATTCACAGGGGATTCCTTGGGCAGGCCTTTAGGTGTTATTTGGATTGGTAATAGCCAGTAAAAGGCCCTGAAGCACCTGGAGGAGCTGCTGTAGGGCACTGACTTTGGTCTGTGTGATGGTCTCCATGTGAGCTCAGAGACTCTGCTCTCTCCTAGGTACATTCGTTGCCAGAAGGATGTTGGGAAGAGCTTTGAGAGGCATAAATTGAAGAGACAAGATTTAGATGCCTGGTAAGATTTCAGCATCTGGAGGTGTCTGAGCCTGGTTCCCAGCAGACAGGTGGCTTTGGGGAGAGGTGTTAGCACTGGAACCCATTATAGAACTTGTTCTATGTGAGTGTAGTGGGTTTACCCACCTGGACACACTAAAGCCACTCTCTCACCCCCCTCTGCAACTGGACAGAGGAGAGAAAATATAACAAAAGATTCATGAGTTGAGATAAAGACCGGGAGAGATCACCACTGTCACGGGCAAAACAGACTCAAAGTGGTGATATTCGTTAAATTTATTACTGACAGAATCAGAGCAGAAGAATGAGAAGTAAAATAAATCTTAAAAACTTCTTCCCCCCACCCTGCCCTCCTTCCAAGTTCTGCCTCCTCCCTGCCCAGCGGCACAGGGAGATGGGGAGTGGGGGTCATGGTTACTTGTTATTTTTGCCACTGCGGCGGGTCCGTCCTGGAGTCGGCTGGCATTGGCTCTGCTGGACATGGGAGAAGCTTCTGGCAGCTTCTCACAGAAGCCACCCCTGTAGCCCCCCCATAACCAAAACCTGGCCACACAAACCCAATACAGTGAGTAATGATGAAATTCCCTGAAGTTAGAGACATCCATCTGCATGTCTCACATTGAATGCTTTTGCTCAGAAGGGTCTCAGAAAAGTCCTTTCCAAGCAGATGTGATCTTCCCACTAACCTTCCCCTCTGGTTTTCTTTTCTGGCAGGAATCTCTATAAAATACTGGACAGCTGCAAACAACTGACAGTGTCCCAAGGGAGTGGAGAGGACGACACCACGGGAATGGTCACCATCATCACAGGCTTCCAACTGGAGAACCCAAGCACATTTTCGGTGCCCATGCAGGTCAGTAGCTCTTTCCTGGCTGAGCTGAGCTGTTCTGCTTCCTACCAAGGGTAAAATATGATTGATTGACAAGATTTTTTTTTTTTTTTTTATGTTTTCTGCCTTTCTGCCTTGGCTAATAACTTCCCTGGGTTTCCCAAAGTTAGCTTATAAGTTGATATTCCTTTTTCCTTGAAAGTTCCTTCATTTGTCCTACTTTCATGGTACAGAGTATCCGGGAAGAGGTGAGAGAATTGAATTTCATGTCTGTGCAGGCCTCTTGTGCCAGAGCAATGAGAATTGGGAGAATTGGACCTTCCAGCCATGCCAGACTGCTGGAGAGTCCCCAGTTTGGGAACGGCAGTTGTCTTGACAAGGCAAGGAAAAAAATAACTACTTTTTTTGTCTGTGTTTGCTTGCAGTCTGCCATCCAGGCAGCCGCCAATGCCAGTGTAGAAATAAAAAATGTTCTGGAGTTCTACAAGCAGTGGAAAGAGATGGGCTGATGGTCAGAAAGGCATCGGGTTGGTGAACCTTTCTCTCCCCCTCTCGGAACGTGCAGCGTCTGAACGAAGGAAACAACAATCTGGGCGACACTTAGACACGAAGAAGCAGCAGCAGCAGCAACAGTAACAAAAATACCTACCCAAACGAATTAAAAAACAAAAAAAATCCAATGTGGGCACGCACACAGACACCCTCCACCTGCATCCTGACCAGACGGCTGTACAGCTCTGATGGCGCCAACTGCTCTGAGAGAGGCCCCTCGGCACCGCCGGGGCAGAGCTCTGCCCTTCTCCCAGTCGGCAGAGATGGGCGAGAGACGGGCAGTCTTTCATCCCCCTCCTTCCTCCAAAAGCTTGCTTGGCCAGTGGAATGGGCCGGTGGTTCAGAGCGTGGACTTGACTTCAGCGAAACCAAACCAGCGTGGCGGAAACAGAGCCCTCCAGCTTGGGAAATGAGATCCAAAGAGTGTTTTGCTCTTGTTTGGCAATCTGGGGACAGGAAAGCAGATAGTCTTTTCTTTTTCTTTTTTTTCCCCTCCTTTGAATTAATTATTTTTCAAGGGATTTTTTTCCTTTTAATTCTTAGGTTTTATATATATAAATAATATTAAAAAAAACAGGAAAAAGAGGATTTCCCTTGGGGTTCTGGATACTCTTCCAGTGTCAGAGAGAAAAGGAAACAATTATGCTATTTAAAAGGGGGGGAAAGCTCTTAATATAATTTTTTTTGTCTTAGAACAAGCATATTTATTTCCTTTCCCAGTCCCCAATGGAGCGGGCTCAGTGCAAAGGGATGTGGGCCTGCAAGGAGAGAGCAGCCCCATGGTGCACATCCCCGCTCTCCCTACGAGCCACACACTTCATGAGTGACATGAGCTTGGCTGTGCTGCTCCAGGGAGGCCACAGGACTCTCTGCCTCTATCCCCAGTCTCTCCCACTTTGCTTCCAGCATTAGACCTCGGAGGAAAGGAGGAATCCAGCAGAGTGGCTGGAAGAGAGAGAAGAGCCAGGTGGGATTTAAACACTGATAAGGCTCAACTGCTTGGCTTGAGCACTGCAACCCTGAGATGGAGGGGACGTCTCCAAAGAACCCAACACCTCTTTTTTTGTCTTTTCTTTTTCCCCCCCTTTTTTTCCCCTAAATCTTGCAATGGAGTGTGGAGGAGGAAGGAGGATCTCAAAAGCCATTATCTTCTGCTGGTTGTTCGATGCACCACTGCTGCTATGTCATGCTAGAGAGGGCGGCAGAGCTGGAGCATTTGTGTCCCCCCTCTTCGTGTCCCTCAGGGCCAGCAGAGGCAGTGCCGTGACCGCCACTGCCCAGGAGGACCAAGCTCATGGACCATTCCGTGCTTTTTGCATCCCAGACAGGAGGGATGATGCTACCTGGACAGATCCTAGAAGAGCTGGTTCCCCAGAGGACCCATGAGGGACCTCACAGACCTCCATCCCAACAGCATCTAACGCAACCTGTGTCTCACATGTCGTCACTCACCGGCGCTTGGATGTGAAGTCGCGGGTTCCTCACAGGGCAGTGGGAGAGGGGCTGGGTGGCCTCTTTGTGCTCCCTCTGCCTCCATGTGCCCATGGAACAGACGTCTCCACCCACGTGAACCAGCAGCAGCTATGCAAGTACAAACCACTGGAGTCTTCTACCTGTGTGTGTTCTCACATGAGCCAGCCAGAAGCTGCTACAGCCGGGGTGTAACACGGGAAGGCAAGTCACATCCTCCAGTCTGTGTGGGCTCTGAGCACAGTGTGTTGTACTGCAAGGGCAGGATGTTCCTTGTTTTCAGGTAAAAACTAAGAATACCAGCACAAGTCCCAGAGGATTCATTTCTTTTCCAGTTCCAGCTCCTTTGCAATGCAGCAGAGGGAAATGCCAAGCTCCACAGTTCAGGTGGATCCATCCCTGGAGGGTGACAGGCGGGGGTGGGGGAGGGGCAGGGGTTTCCCTACAGGATTTTCTGTTTTACAGCTCTTCCTGAAACAAAGTGCTTTGCTTGGCTAAGCCAAGGAAAGGACATACACAGAACAGCAGGTCAAAGACTCTGGCTCACCTTGGAAGTTCTTGGGGATCTGAGATGGGCTGTGAAACTCAGTCACTCTTCCCTCCAGTGGTGGTGTTTGTGTAACTTATTATTTCTGTTTGATGGGGTGGGAAAAGAGAAGGGAATCACCTTGTGGGACATGGTGGAAAGCAGAGGCATCACCCTCTGCACCTCAGCTGATATGCAGAGTGCTGCTCTTGTAGTGAAACACTCCTTGTCTGGTGGGGGCCTGGCTCGAGGGCGTGGTGGGCTCTGCTTTTTCTTGCTGATGGGGAACTCCCCTGATCCTGAGCACAGCAGAGCCGTCTGGGAGTCAGCTGGGGCTGAGCCTGACTGTATGTGTCTCCTGAGAGCCCTCGCCTTCATCCCCCAGCCGCGCTTGGGGTTGGTGAAGCTGCAGTCAGAGCAGTGAGGAGCTGGGGGTACTGCTCAGCTTCATTCCAGGCTGGTCATTCCCTTGGTCCCAGGTGGATCTGGAGGGGAGGGAAGAGCAGTGCAGGCAGAGCAGCAGCCCAGAGGGAATCCCTGTCTCACTGGTAGCAAGTGTCTCAGTTTGTGCATCTCTCAGAGCTGTGCAGGATGGGAGCTGGGAGCCAAGTGCCATGGGGTCAGGGGCTGGGGCTGGAGGCTGGGGCTGGCACAGTGTCCTGGGTCACCAAGGCCTCATTTGGGCACAGGGCACAGTTTAAGAACAAAAGTAAATAAACTCAATTTCTGTAACCAGAGTTTGTGGAGCTACCGTGAGCCCATGCGGGGCCACATGGCAAAAGCAGAGGCTGTCCTTAGTAACTGCTCTTGTTCCCTGAGGGGTTGGTTTAATATTCCCTGAGGTTTTGTACACCTGGAGGGGAGGGAGAGGCCTTTGCCCTGCAATGGGGAATCCTGACTGCCCTGTGGCACCTTCCACCCTGGGCTGCATGGAGAGGGATCATGACCTTCTAAAAGGGCACCCGAAGAGTCCCTGTGCCACCCTCCTCTCCAGAGTGTGTGGCTGTGGTTGAGGACCTGGTGAATGGTTTGGGGATGCATGTTCCCACTCAGATACATGGAGCTTAAAAAGCAGTAGACTCCAAAGCTCTGGAACAGTGTGGCTGCAAAGCAGCCTCAGGGCGATGGCACGTGGGGTCCTCTGGCACACATGGTCTTCTGGGGGGGCTCAATGTGTCATCTTTAGGGTTGGGGTAAAGAAAGGCGCTTCTCAGCCCCCATCCCAGTGCTTGGGATGAGCTGGAGTTTCCTCCCTGGGGATAAATTGCACAGATCTGCTCTGTCTGAGGGCCTGTGCCTGTTCGCCCATCCTGGGATTTGGTGCATCATCCACACCCCAACAGGGCCCCGAGCTGGCAGTGGTGTCCCTGCTCTGGGGTGGTGGTCATTGATGCAGAGCAAACAGGACGGTCTGTGGGAGGCTCCATGTATCCTGTGGCTCCTGTGCACTGTGGTGGGGTCTCCCTCAGACACCGCCCAGCCTGTGCATCCCAGCCAGAGCTGTGAGCTGCCTCACCACGAGAGCATTGGGCAGGTTGGAGACTGTCCAGGCGCTGCCACAGCTCATCCCTGCAGTGCTGCTCCTGCACTGACTCCAGGCTTGCCCAGACCAGATCCAAGCCAGTTCCGTAGCACCCGCTTTGCTGGGAGGGAGGGCAAATGGAAAAACCATCTTGTGGGCCAAAACCAAGGGTTTTCATGTGTTTTTGTGTGTTTCTTGGGTTTGGTTTTCTCTTTGTTACCACCCAGTTGAGCTGTTGGGGGGTTTTGGGGTGACCCCATGCTGAGAGGATGTAGGTCTGTGGTGGCTGAGGCTGGCTGGGCTGTCCTCACACCAGGGTGGACACGGCCGCTGGTGCTCGTTGGGCTTCTGCTCCATGGTTTCATGGGCTGTTTGGAGCAACTCATTCCTCTGCTCCCATCCTTGCTGGGCTTGAGGCCACCTGCAGTGCCTCGGGTTTTCTCTTGCATCTTCAATTTAGGGTTCTTTTCCTTGTTGGCACGCAGCAGCGCTGGCCCAGCCAGCCGGGGGTGGGGACAGGGCGGGCTGGCACAGGGGCTGTGTCGCTGGCCCTGCCACTGGCAGCGAGGGGACTGTTGGTTCGAGGCAAGGGACAATCACCTCTCCTCAGCCCTCCTGTGGCACACGGGCCTGCAGAGCCAGGGGGTTTCGCTCTCGCTGGGGGATGAGGGGGCACAGGGCCCGGCTGGGCGAGGAGGGGCTGGGGCTCACAGCATGTGACAGTGGTCCGAACACATTGACTGGCTTAATAAAATATGAGATGTTTGTACCTCGTATCCTGTGGTCCTTCCCACACCATTCTGCCTTTCCTGTGCAGCCCCAGAGTTGGCTGCATTCTCTGTCTCAGAATCTGCCCTCAAATGTGTGCTTTGCTGACCAAACTTTCTGCTTTTCAGGAAAAAAATGCAGGTGCATCCTTCCTTGTCCTGATGGAAATAGCATTTCCATTGCTGCCTCTGCAGTTTGGAATGAGTTCACCCTCTTTCCAGGATTCCACGTGGTGCTGCCACAGGAATACCTCCGATCCCACCAGAAGAACCCGCTGTGACTCACTGGGAGCCTTCACAGCTTGGTTTTAACAGGGGAGGGGGGAAGTGTAAATTTTTAAAATATGTAACTTTTTGGTGTCCATTCCAGGCACTGGGCACAGTGGGTGGGCTGGGTCCCACTGCACGCTGATGACAAGGGAAGCTGGAGAATGTTTTGTAGGGGGAAAAGAAAATGAATCGGTGTTCCCTTCCCTGTATTCATTCTGACTCACCAGCAGAGCTCCCTGATTTGCTCTACTAGTGGGAAGCACCGAGCCAGGCACCAACATAATTCCCTCTCCCTCTCCCGTTCTTTGGAGGCTGCCAGCGGTGGGAAGCTTGGAGAGGGGGGTTATGAAAAGGCAAATCCGGCTTCAGTCCCAGTGAGGGAATGGGCTGTGGGTGAGACGTGCCCTGTGTCCCAACACTGCCCTGGCACAAAGGGACTGTCACTGCCGGCTCCGTCCCCTCCAGTGGGGCTGGGAACATCTCTTCCAGCTCGGGAGGACTGTGCCGAGAGGCCACCGGCATTCCTGGCCCTGTATAGGCTGTGGATGTGCTGCTGGCCCCATAACAAACCCTGAGCCTTCGTTATCAGTCCCTACAGGCAGTGTCTTGCTGCAGGGGTACCATGGGTGGGAGTTTGTCCCATGCCCTTTGCATGGGAATGGACTGAGGATGAAATTGAAACAGGAAAAGGTCACAACACTGGTCAGGGGCTGGGACTCCCGGTCCTGCTCGTCGGGGAGCCGAGTCCTCAGGGACCCCAGGAGCTGCCATCTCTCCAGTCTCCCTCACAGCCCATTCCCCTCTCTCTCTGTGCCTCCACTTCCCCCTTCCCCTGGCAAGACGTGTCATTCCCCCGCCTTGAACCCTGCCTGGGTTTGCTGTGTTTATGCAGGTTATTTTGGAGGGACTGTTCAGCACCAGGGTCCGCATCCTGGCGTGGAGACCCCAAACCCTCCTACAGGCCTCCTGCCAACACTACTGGGGAGCCGTGGCTTCCCCTTGGCCGGGGCTGCTGGAGCAGCAGAGACCTGCTGGTGTGGACTGGCTGCCGAGTCCCGGGCAGGCACAGGGTGGATTCAAGCTGCTCATGCTGTGCCCAGCACCCAACACAAGCCCTCCGGGGGTCAGTAAATCCCCAAGGATGGGGACTTGGAAGGCACTGATCCCGCTTTCAGCTCAGCCCTCCGCCCCCCCGAGCGGTGGCTCCGTCCAGCTGCGGTGCGGAGCCTCTGCTGGCATCGCCCCCATGGACTGAGCCAGAGCCGCCACCAGCCCTCCTGCTGCTGCCGGGCCAGTTTTGTTTCCCCAGACTTTTGAGTTTTCCACCTCTCCCCTCCCAGGTCTCCTCTGGTGGGACCCAGCTGGGTGTTTATGAGAGTCCCTGCGTGGACCTGCACTCGGATCCGTCGCCTGCCCCAGCTCTCCCAGTTCGGTGGCAATTTAAGATCCGGTGCCCGGAGCCACTTTACAATGGCCCCTCCAGCGGTGGAGGTTCCTGTGCCCTCATCCAAGCCCTGCAGCACACCGGGGGTAACTCCCCCTGCACGGTGAGGGGTCCTGTCTCCAGGGTATTTGAGTGGGCTCATCTCTGCCATGGTGGCCTTGCCCTAAGGCTGCGTCTGCCTGGGACATCCCCAGGGCTGGGAGCCTCCACGAGGATGAGGCAGAATCTGGCTCTTTCCTGCAGCCCACCTGAGAGCTGCCAGCACCCACCCATGGCCCCACCATGCTCCCCCTATCCTGGGCCTGGGATCTTGATCTTGCCTAGCCCGTGGCTCTCTGAAAGAGTCAGAGAGTGAACTTTGCTGGGCACAACCCTGGAAAAAAGCCGAGAGCCTTCTAGGGCGTGTCCGTCCTGGCTCCTGCAGCCCCGAGCCCCAATCCCTCCCCGCCCTAAGCACCGCGGCCCCGGGATGCTGCTGGTAAAGCTGCCTCAGATCTTCAGGGTCCACAAGGTGTGGCTGGGGGAAGGAGGCTCTGCCGCCAGGATTCTTTCCCCAGTTCCCTCATTCGAGGTGGGAAATCATCTGGACTCCCCATCCAGCCTTGCTCCAGCTGGGAGATACTCCCAGCCCACCCTGCCTCAGTTTTCCCACCCACCATAACCTCACAGCAGATCTTGGGCTGCCCCACCCTCCCTGGGATGTTCCCTGGCCAGCCCTAATGTCCCCACAGATCTTCTGGGAGAGTGGGATCATGTCAGGATAGCGGCACCCCAAGAGCTCAGCCCATGGCTGTGCCCTCAGCTCCTTTCAGATGAAGAACGAGACAGTTGCATCTGGGCACACTTCCTGCTGACCTGGTGGGGATGGGACAGGGATGGAGATGAGGATGGGAATAGGAGTGGTGATGAGCGTGGGAATACAGGATAGTGACAGGGATGAGGATGGAGATGGGATGGGGACAGAGACAAGGATGGGAGTGACAAAAGGATGGAGATGGGAATGGGGGCAAGGGACAGCCATGGAGATGGGGACAGGGCTGGGAACAGGGCTGGGGGTGAAGAGGGGATGTAGATGGAGATGGGGACAAGGAGAAAGACAGGGACAGAGATCAGGAGAAGGAACTGGGATGGAGCTCACCCCAAAACATGCTCTGCCCTCACAGGTATTTCGTGTGGCACTTCCTGGTGCTCTCCTCCTCCCTAGAGCTCTGCCAGGAGCCCCACCCTCAGCCCCGGCTCGTCTACCTGCTGCTCTGCCTCTACCCCTTCCCCTCCAGCTGCACCCACACCTTCAGCTCCATGTCAGCACCCGCCTGCCACATCTGCTGCTTCTACAATTGCAGAGCCCTTGGTCCCTCTGGCCTGGGGGAGCTCTGTGAAGAGGGGCTGGCACAGGGGTGCGGATGGGGCAGGGAGCTGCCAGCACCTCGATGTTTGCCTACAGTGCCTCCACGATGGTGAACCACTGAGGCAGCAGCTTTTGGCACTGATACTTTGTCCTTTGCTTTGAACTCCTTTGTCTGCACTGGCCTCTCCTGCTACTCCCAGTATGTTTGGGGTAAGGAAATTGGGGCTGTAGGTTTCCTCCTTCTCAGCTGTGTGGTCCTCTTGGTGGTTCCCATTGCTTAGGCCCAAAGCCAAGGTGGCAAGCTGCCGGAACATGTCTGTGTGTCTCTGTGTCTGTGCCTGTGTGTCCATGTCTTGCTGCAGCATGGTCACTGCTCGGTATCAGCCCCAGGGGCTGCATGCACAGGGCTGGAGGCAGAACTGACAGGTTTGGGCTCAGGGAAAGGTGTGGAAGACTGGCAGAGGCTGCAAGTGGTGGGAGCAGAGGTTGATGGGGTTGTCCCCTGGCTGAGCATGGGCCAGTGGTCTTGTCCCACAGGACTCCAGGGGCTGTGGCAGGAGGTGAACTGGGAGATGGGTGCAGGAGGTGGGTGGGGAGGCCCTGGCACAGGTTGCCCAGAGAAGCTGTGGCTGCTCCATCCCTGGAAGTGTTCAAGACCAGGTTGGACGGGGCTTGGAGCAACTTGGGATAGTGGAAGGTGTCCCTGCCCATGGCAGGGAGAGGTGGAACAAGATGAGCTTTCAGGTCTCTTCCAACACAAACCAGCTGTGATTCCATGAATTTGGGGCAGGGATGATACATCACCCTACATGGGGACTCAGTAGTGTGTGCACGTGTGTGTGTGTCAGGGTTAATGAGTAATTAGGGTGGTTTGTGACAGAAGCCCCATAGCTGGGCAGGGTGCAGGACCCTGGGGTGCACAGAGAAGCCCTGCTGTCCCCCACAACCCCATGCTTGGGAGAAGCAGCTTTAAAATAAACTGGAATAATGGTGGTGCAGCACTGGGTTCCTCATTGCCAGGGACAGGATCCAGGTGTGGTGACATCGCTCCACCGTGGAGCCTGAGAGGGGACAAGGAGGTGGTCCAGAGGTCCTCAGCCGTGTGGGGTGGGGGGACATGGGGCACGTCCACTGAAGCCTCCCACCCCCCACCCCCCCAGCCCGGGAAGGAACTGGCTCCACAATATGCATTTATTTCTTTTCAGGGCTAACAGAGAGGGTGTAAAGAGGGGGGTGAGGGGTGCTCAGAGCTCAGCCCCTGCCCCGCAGCGCGGCCAGAGGGCGGCGGGGGCTACACGAAGCCGTAGTAGCGCCGATACGCCTCCTGCAAACCGACCTGGTCGGCCAGCTCGTCACAGTCGGGGCTGAGCTCGCACACCTCACGCTTCGCCTCCAGCGGGTCCGGCGGGGCTGCATAGACGCTGCTGAGACAGACGGGGAACTCAGGGGAGTGTTGGGGGGTCCCGTGGGGGCTGGAGGCTCCTGGAGAGGGGCCGAGCCAGCGGGGACCCCCTCAGTGTCACCTGGGGGCTGTGAGCCCTGGCCCAGGACCGAGCACTACCTGCCATAGCCGTAATTCCGCTTCTGCCTCTGGACCACCTGGGCACTGGCACGCCTGGAGATGAAAGCTGAGGGGACAGCGCAGTGAGTCAGGGGGGTTGTGCCCCCCCGTCCCTGGGACAGCGGGGGCAACATGGCCGTGGTCACTCACCTTCAGAGCTGGGAGAGTCGTCGGCGCTGGTGGAGCGATCGGCAGCTAGAGGTGACAAGGAGCAGTGGGTGGGCTCGGGAAGGTCCCGTGCAGGCTCCTGCCCTCACTTCACTCCTCCTTTGGAGGCTCAGACCCATCACTGAGACTCCCCAGCCTGTCCAAGGACATCCTGCTCCCCATCTCTCTGCTCCAGCCCCGTACCCCTGCTGCCCCAGGGCTCAGCAAATCTCTCCCAGTCCCTTTGCTCCCACCAGAGCCTTTCCCAGGGCACGGTCCACCCCCAGCCCCATCATCCCCGGACACACGGGTACCTCTGCGGCACACGCCGAGGGTGAGCAGGGCCAGCAGGGTCAGCAGCACGAGGGGCTTCATGGTGCCTCCCTGCGCTGGGCTTGCTGCATCCCCGGCTGCCTGAGCGGATTTATAGGGTGCTGCAGCCCCAGCAAGGGGAGGCCACAGCCCCACCAGGGTTATTTCCAGCACATCCGCCGCGGCCGGAGCTGCCAGAACAGATGGCAATTGTGGTTTGGGATGAACTTGGTCCCCTCGTGCCTGGTCAGAGCCCACAAAGGGAGGGAAACACACCCCCAGGCCAAGGGGGATTTCCTGGTGGGCCCAGCCCTGCCGGCCTGGCAGCACCCTGTGACCCCTGGGACAGGCAATGGGGCACTGGGAAACTCCCAGTCCCCCACTAACTACCCTGTCCCCCTTCCCACTGTTGGATCCCAGCAGGCTGCTGCCACACCAGTACACTTTCCTGACAAAACCTGTGGGGTTTTCCTCCCTGTGCAGGGCCAGTGAGGACTTGTTGGCCCATTTTTTGGGGACCGGTACATGCTCCTCCTCTGGTAGTGTTGTGCTGTGTCCCAGGAGGAGGGCGAGCAGGCAGGTGCCTGTACCCTTGGTCTCATGCAGCTCTCCCATGTCACATCCTACAGGCTGCATGGCCAGAGCAGCAGCTGGTCCCAAAAGCAGGACCTGAGAGAGGTCCAGCATCTCTAAAAACCCATAAACAGGGCTTTTCCAGAACAAAATTAGTGCTTCTGGCCCTGTGCAGGGGAGTGGGACAGCTGGACCAGCAGAACTTCTCGCATCTATCCATCCTTTCACATGCTCCTCTCCCCCAGACCCCAGCAGTGTCTGGGTGCTCACCCACCCCCGTTTTGCTCCTGTTTAACTCCAGGAGGGCTCTGGGCCATGGGATTCCTTGGGGCCACTGGGTGAGATTCCTATTTGGGATCCTGACCGCTTTCAGATCCTATAAATCCCAGCCCTGTCTTGAAAAGCGGAACTGGAGGCTTTGGGGTGGAGGAGGAGGAGGAGAGAAATGCTGACCCTAGAGCCTGTCAGACAAACCCATAAAGTACAGAGTAAGTGGGCCAAGTGAGCCAAGCCACGAACAACAGCCCCAATTTATTCAGATTCCAGCACAGCGAGGGGAAACTGCAGCAGCCGCTCCGTCCAGGGCTCTAATTGCAAAGAGGCCAGGGCGTGGTGCGAACGGCCGCTGCTGCTCTGGGTTTGTCCCAGGGCACGGCCTCTCCCTGGGGATGTCCCAGACAGGTGACCTGGAACCTGCTGCCCTCAGTGGCTGCCGAACAGGGCTGCCCCCTCAGTCCTCAGGGGACTTTCCTCATTCCCTGCCCAGACTCAAGGGATGACCTTTCCTCCACACTGAAGACACTTTGTCGTTCGTGGGGCTTCACCAGGCAGATCCCGGGAGCCCTCACTTTCCCAGCCAGGCAAACTTCCAACGAGGCCATAACAGACAACTCCGGATGGGTAAAATCAGTTTGGTTCCAGGAGGTTCCACAGGGAAACATTAAACCCCCTGTGCCATAAGCCCATGGAGCTGAGGCAAGGCCGTTCCAAACCCTGCATGCCAACAGCACATGCCCAGATCCCTCATGCTGCTGGAAGGGGAGCAGGGCTGGAGAATAACTTGGGAAAACAAAATAAACGGCAAGGAGGGACTTGGAGGAGTAGCTGCTGCCACGTCCGTGAGCACACAGAGACTGAAGGAACCGGCAAACACGGGCAAGAACGTCGGCTGCCTCACGGGCTGTGGCAGCTGGAACCTGCCCTGGGCTGCATGTGCTCCTGCTCCCAGGCTCCTCAGGCCTGGCCATAGCCCAGCTTGGGGCACAAGGCACTGGTTTTTGTCTAACATGCAGCTAAAATACCTACAAGGCCCGAAATGTGGCTTTAGTAGCTGGAATCAGGGCTGTCACAGCAGGGAGGGACCAGGTGAGCATACACACACTCTTGGGACTCTCCTCCTTGTCGAGCAGAGCGGGGAATAGGGAACTGCCATCTGTTTCCAAAGATCCCAATGTATTCTTTTTTGTTTCTTCACCAAATCAGATCAGATTGTGCCAGCTTTTCCAGTCCCAGGGCAGTGGCCTGATGGGGCAGTTCTGAGTTTGGGGGGCTGAGCACATCCCACCTGGGAGACTCCCCACGGCCTCACTGGGGCTCCTGGAATGTCGTGATGAGCTCTCGCTGCTCTTTACCAATCGCCTGGAAGGGAAACAACATGCAGAGCTCAGCAGGATGCGGCTCCCCACTCAGGGTTGAGTGTGTCACACACATTGCTGTCCCCTGCACACACAGAACACAACTCCCTCCTCTCCGGTGGGAACAGCTCATATCCCACCCAGTGCAAAGGGAAAAGCAGCTGAGACGTCCAGAGAAAATGCCCAGGCCTCCAGTTTCAGCAGGACTTGGCTGCTGGGGAGGCCTTGGAGAAGTGGAGGGTTTAAATGTCGTTCACCAGCTGGGCACCATCGAGCCTCCCTTGGGCTGGTGCTGTGAGGAGAAGGGTTTTATCTGTTTTTACCTGCCAGGCTTGTTTGCGAGCCTGGATGAGCTGCTGCAGCTCTGCAATCCTGTCCCGCCCTGCCAGCACAGACTTGGCCACCTTCCTGTTCTCCTCCTCCTTCTCCCCGAGCACCTTGCGCAGGTAGGAGCGGTGCTTCAGCAGGTAGGGCACCAGGGCACTTCGGACATCCTCCTCTGGGATCCCACTGGGGCGCCTGGGGACACACCGGCACCTGGAGCAGCCAGAGAGCAGCGATCCCACCCAGCAGTGCATCCCCCCCCAATCTGACCCCGAGCTGCTGCCAGACCAGAGTAGCTCTGCAGCTCCTCCGGCACCGGGAGCCAAGGACAGTCAGAGTGGGAACCCCCTGGGAGGGAATGGGGAGTTCCCCAAACCCAACCAGGAGCAGAGGCCTGGAGCAGGCAGGATGTGATTCACCTTCCCAACAGAAACACAACCCCCTGATGCTGCTGGTTCACAGCCCCGGCCCATTTCCAGGCTGGTATCTGCAGCACCTGCCGAGGCATCGGGCCAGGGGCCCAGAGAAGCTCTGCTGTTGGACAGGAGCTGAGTCCAAAACATCCCATCAGCCCTTCAGATCAGCCAGAATTGGGTTTTCTGCAGAGGCACTGACCTCCCTGTGTTGAGGAAGCTCAGAGAGATGGATCTCTGACCCAGAGAGGCATAAATTTAACTAATTTTTGGGTGGTTACGCCCAGTCATGTTGCTGTAGAGATACAGCAGGTTTCAGACCCTCCCTGCAGCATCCAAATGTCACCCAGGACCCCCACATTGCCCTGCAGGAACATGGATCCCTCTGCTCCCCATCTGTACCATGCTGGTTCTTTCTGGTCCTTCGCCTCCTCCACGATCTTATCCAGTGAGTTAAAAAGCCCCTCCAGATTCCCTTCGTTTTTTATCTCCTCGATCTCCTCCTGCAAAGGAAGGACATGAGAGGCAATTCAGCAGGACCCAAACACAGGCACCACTTGTGAGCCCTCGTTGGGCATGGAACCAGGGAATGGTTTGGGTCAGAAGGAATCTTAGAGCTCATCCAGTTTCACCCCCTGCCATGGCCAGGGACACCTTCCACTAGCCCAGGTTGCTCCAAGCCCCATCCAACCTGGCCTTGAACACTTCCAGGGATGGGGCAGCCACAGCTTATCTGAGCAACCTGTGCCAGGGCCTCCCCACACTCAAAGGGAATGATTTCTTCCCAATATCTCATCTAACCCTGCCCTCTGGCAGTGGGAACCATTCCCCCTTGTCCTGGCACTCCCAGCCTTTGTCCAAAGTCTCTCCAGCTTTGCCCTGGATGAAGGCTCCATCCTGGGAATCACCAGGGATTGAGTCTCCATCCCTGGAGGGATTTAACAAACGTATGGATGTGGCACCTGGGGATATGGGTGATGGCCCTGGGGGAGCAGTTGGACCTAATGGTCTTCAGGCTCTTTTCCAACCTTAACGATTCTACAGCTCTTTCAGGGAAAGACAGAGAAGTTTGGGGAGCTGCCTCAGCTTTCTGTTTTTACCATTCAAGAAACGCATTTGCTTCCTTTAAAACCGACGCGTTCAGTGCTTTTTTCACAGGGAGTTTGAAGCCTCTCTGGAGACTCCAATCCCCTCCGCAGCCCCCCTGGGCCCGCTCCCCCCTTCACCTTGATGGACGACTGCAGCTGAGAGATGAACTGATCGTAGATGCTCCTGGTCAGCTGGGGCTGCACCTTGTAGAAGCAGCGGTAGCAGCTGGCGAATCTCTGGTAGCTGCAAGAGCGAGGGGTCAGGGGCAGTGTCGGGGCCGGAGTTCCGGCAGGCGCCTCCCGGCCGTCCACCGCTCCCGCCTCACCTCCCGGCGGTCACTAGCTTCTCCAGGAACGTGTCCACCACGGTGGAGAACACGTGGGCGCGGCCTGGGGCCGCGGGCACGGCCAGGCCAGCGCCGCCGCCGCCATCGCCCTCAGCTGCCGCCACCGCCGCCGCGCCTCCATCGCCGCCCGCTGCCGCCATGGCCGCGCTCTCGCACCGCCGCCGCCGCCTATTGGCTGCCGCCCCCGCCGCTCCCATTGGTCGGGGTGTGGGGCTCCGCCCCCGCAGGCTGCCAGCGCGGGAAGGGGAGCGCGCCCGGGGCGGAGGGGCAGTGGGCGGGCCCTCTGACGTGTGGGCGGGGCCCGGTGGTGGGCGGGGCCTCCCCATGCCGGGCCCGAGCGGCTCAAACCCAAAACGTGTCAAAACCACTCCGATAAAATCACAGAATCAGCTAGGTTAGAAATGGTCTCATCAAGTCCAACCTTTGACCTAACACCACCTTGTCAACGAGACTGTGGCACCGAGTGCCACATCGAGTCTGTTCTTAAACACCTCCAAGGACAGTGACTCTACCACCTCCCTGGGCAGCCCATTGCAATGTCTGGTCACTCTCTGTAAAGAACTTCCTCCTAATATCCGACCTCAGCCTCTCCTGGCACAGCTTAAGGCTGTGCCCTCCTGTCCTACTGCTGGTTTCCTGGGAGTAGAGATGGACCCTCACCTGGCTACAACCTCCTTTCAGCTCTGGGCCTTGAACCAGAGCAGCAAATCCTTCCTCTCTCTCCCAACCACCCTGGAAACACCCTCTTTCCCTGCCCCTGGGTACTCAATCTTTTAATTTAAAACGATCAAGCCTGAAGAATTCAGCGGGAGAAGAAGTAGCCAAGTTCAGCCGAGAGAGAGAGAGAGAGAGAGAGAGAGAGAGAGAGAGAGAGAGAGAGAGAGAAAAAGTGACATTTCCCTTTGCAAGAGCCAACCAGAACCAACCCTGTGTCGTCAGGGGAGTCTGACCTGATGTTTCGGGTGCTCCATGTACTCTGGACTCTCTTTCCATTGTGCAGCCACTGTCACTGCTTTCTCAGGCAGGTCAGGTTCCTCCTAGTCCTACTCCAAAGGCAGAGGGCAAAACCCGAGTAAGCACAGCTGTGACACAACAGAAAGCAGCAGAGTCTCCCCTGGCACAAGTACTCACACACTTAAACTCAGACTTGGGTCTCAGAAGTTTATTAGTTGTCAAGATCTTTGCTGGTTATGAGAGAAACATTAAGCTCACAAGTGTCTCCCCATGCCGGTGCCACCAACCCGCCACGCCACACACCAGGACTGGCCCCGCTGCCCTTGGCAGGGTCCGACTGTCATTGTTCCTGTTAATATCGGTGTCAGTCCCGCTGTGGTGTGAGAGCAGGGACACCCCTGTGAGCTGGGGTGCTGCTGTTCTGTTTTTCAGAGCAGAATCTCCTATTACAGCAAGAGCTGACTGGTGTCAACTTTTAACCACCAAACAGGCAACGGGGCAGGTGCAGAAGGTGCTGCTGCAATAGCTTTGCCTGCAGTCCCGGCACCTGCTGCCTTACTGAGCACTGCAGGAAATAAAGGTGGGATGAAGGGGCCTTTGATGACTCACCCAAAGCCCCATCACAGCACTGCACCTTAGAACTCTGTCCTTCAGCAGAGAAGTGTCTCCCACCACAGCACTCGTTCCACCTCCGGCAGACATGGTGGCAAGTCCAGTCCCTGCCAGGCAGAACCACGATGTTGGGATGAAGGGCAGAGCCACGCCCAACGAGTCCCAGGGTAAGAGATGGCCCAGAGGAGCCCAGCAGCAGCCACAGGTCAGCAAGATCAACACCTTGACCAGAATTCCTGGTCACGGCAGCAAGAGGGATGGAGGCGGTGCATGTCTGTGACCAGAGGTGGATCCCACACTTCCTGGACATGGTGAACTGGGATGAGCACCACGTGTGGGCTGGCAGCATGAGGCAAATCCCAACCACCCAGAGCAGCACAGTGCAGTCAAACAATCCCTTCCCTCCCCCTCCCCGAAGAGCAGCCTCTGGTTTTATCCCCCAGAAGCTTTTACCTGGTAAAATATACAGACCATAGCTCAGGATTCTGATCCAGCAAGTGTGCAAAGCATTGTCCTTGCCCTTCCCAAACAGGATGAGCAGGATTTAAACTCTCAAAGTATTAGCGAACCATCACTTCTTATTCAATATGAACATACCAGTCAGGTTTGAACTGGATCAAAAGCCAGCACAAGGTTTTCCTTCCCCACCTTGCATCCAGTTGTAGCTCAAACCACATTCAGTTCTCATCTGGCTGCTGGTAGCACCACAATTGGACACTTCCAAACTGCATTCTTTGTGCTTAAACTAACTAAAGGTGGGAAGTGGCCACAGCCACCCTGAACATGCAGGATTGACACATCGAACAAGGCCACAGACAACCACTCAGTTCCCCAGAAATCAAAATAAGTTTCCCTAAAATAAAAAAAAATTAAATATCAACAGATAAAAACACAGGTTAGGTGTCAAAACCGCCATCAGCTAATTCCAGTCAGCTGAGCTCCTGACTTGCCTTTGGCCTGCTCGCTGTTTGGAGGGTGAGAGACAGGGAACATTTTCCAAGAACATACAAAACAAGTATGTACAGATCTATTCAAAACGTGGGAAATCAGGTCTGAAGTGGTTCCAGGTTACTCTTGTCTCACACCTTCTTGAAATAAATGTGGGTAATTGGAGAAGTCATTTGTCTATTCTTTGCTTCCACCTTTCCACAGCATAACTGCCACCAGAGCCATCCCACTGGAGGACCCTGCTGCAGGCTGTTGGACTCCCCTCCTCAGAAGTTTGGCAAAGATTAAAATAATTTAAAGAGAATAAACTGGCTTTTTGCTTCAGCCAGTAAGTCTTTAATTAAAAAAAAAAAGGAATTAATAACCTGCCAGGATGTGTTCACACACACCTGGAATGGACTGTCCCAGGCAAACAGCGTTGCCAAAGGTCACAGTTTGATGGTTTTAAGCAAAACCAGCAGCAGAGACTTGTATGACACTCAAACCTAAAGAGGTGAAGTGCAGTTGCTCCTGCATCTGCCTTGTGCTGCGACACCAGCCAGAGACAAAGGCACAGCAGCTGCGTCTCCTCCTGGGCTCTCCCCCATGACAGTCCGAGCTCAGAGGGTTCACAAAGGTTCTCTCCCACCAGCTGCCTCTACCAGTGCCTCGAGTCCACCAGCTCCGGGCGGAGGCTCAGCTTCTTCAGCGTCTCGTACCCCACCACGATGACGATGGTGGAAGGAGTGGCTGAGATGATGCGGGCGGAGAGGCCTTTAGTCAGCCCCCAGGGACCTTCCTCTGCAATGAGCTGTTTGAAGGTGAGGATGATGGAGCTCTTGCCTTCCACCTGCAATGCCAGAACAGACATTCACAGAGCTGCCAGACTGCACGCTGGGGCTCTGCTGCAACTGAAGACTCTGGAGACTACAGGTCTGCCACTCCAACAACCTTTCCAAAGGGAAAGCCCATAGAGCAGGCCAGGCCAGCCCTGCCAGCCCCACTCCCTGAGATGCTCCTGCTATCACTGAGAGCTAATTAAGTGGGTGATACCCAGGATGAAAGGCCCAGGGAAAGCAGAGGAGCAGCTCACCTGAAACCACAGAGATCAGAGAGCCAAGGCCGAGCCCCACCCCAGAGACATGCCAGGCAGGCTGAGCTCTTACCTGGACCCGAGCCCTGACCACGTCCATGGGGTTGGTGAGTGTGGAAGCTGTTGCAGCTGCAAGTGGCCCCGATATCGCCTGCAGGAGGAGGTGGGGACAGTCTTTAGGAGTCAAGCTTGAAAGCTGCTCTGGGAACAGAGAGAGAGGAAAGTTGCAGACTTTCAGTGGCTGCTTATCAGTTCTTTAACTCCACTCCCTAATTCCAACTGGTTTGCAGTGGGCAGAATCCTGATTTACAGCCTGACACCTCCTCCCATGGAATCTCCAAGTGGTGCTTGCTTCCTGCAACAATCAGAAAGCCAGCACAGTGCAAGGAGCAGGACTCATCACCTAGGTAGCCATGGGACACTCCCAGTGCTCTGTCCCACAGTGTCCCATCAGCTCCCACACTAGCTCTCAGGCCTATGGGGCAAACCAGTCAGAATGAGCTTCCATGTTCCCAAAACAGGGTATGGAAACACCTATCCCCTTTAGAATGTGGGGGAAGCCTTTAGACAAGGCTCTATTGGAAGGTGTCTGCAAAGATTCACAAAGGAAGCTGTCACCACCAAGCACACTGTCCAGGAGACATCCCTAGTATTCCACTGTGAAACTCTAAGGAGAAAAGCGCCATGTAGTGCTCATTCCAGATATCCTCACTCTGCTCCTGCTGCTAGGCCAATGGGATTTGAATCTCTCACACTTGTATTGCTGAAGTTGTACAGAAGACAGTCCAAAAGCTCCGTTATTTTTTGATAATGTGGAGGCTTGTGCCCGTCTGACAGGAGGGAAGGAAGTGACTCTTTGACCTGGAACGACGACTGGAATCGGGGCCAGCACTGCACTTTGAGCCCAAGGAGGGTTCAGTGACCCCTGGTGCTGCTCCGTCCAGGGACACAGGATTGGGAAATGTAGCCAAAGCTGCCACTGCCTTTTAAATGCAGCAGGGATGAGGAACCAAAGCTCCCTGTAGCTACCATAACTCTGGAAAGCAAATGTGATGTTCAAGACACCTGGATTTTGAAGAACAGGTGATCTCCAAGATAAACTTTAAGCCCAGTACAGCAGAACCTAAGCTACTCATTACCATCACTTTTGGGTAGAAATTAGGTAAATACAAGCCTAAAAACCACAGCAGCAAAGCTGCACTGCAGAAATCTAAAGGATCATCCCAGGAGGAAATAACCCTTAGCTGGCCAATACCTTTAGTCTTTGGGAACACCCTAAGGAGTACCATTGCTGAGCCACAGAAGAGAACATTCTACTAAGTGCAGTTTTTCATCACAAGACTTGGTGCCGGTTTTAAAGCTACACAAACTGAAGCAAGACCTGATAGACACAAACCCACAGAAGACTTTGCCTTTGTCTCTGCCTGTTGTTTGCCTTTGCCATGAGACTTGGGGCTCTCAAAGGCCTTTTGCCACTTATGAGATCCCTGATTCCCTGTGAACTGAAAGATGGATTATACTTACATGGTGGCTCCAAAACTCTGCCCAACAACAAATGAGGGCCTTCCTCATTTGCAGGAACATTATTTGGGATTGGGGGTAGAGAAAGTTAAAGCAGACACATCAAGCCCCTCTTGCCTAGAGCTATCCAGTTTCAAGTCATCTGGCCCTCACACCCCTCATCTTTATCTCTGCATTGAAACACTGCTGCTCTGTTAAACTTCCACCCAACACCTGGAGAATTTCTTCACACCAGATATAGCTCTCTCTGCTTCATGACAGGTTCTGCTCCTACCCCAAGAGAGAGAAAGCAAATTACGCTGGATCCAGAGTGTCAGAGTTGATCTGAGGGGCTTTTGGGTCACCTGGGATAAGATACATTACAAGCTTCCTTTCACTTACCAGCATAGAAGTGGTAGAAGGGCCACCAGACTGCACTGTTGGGAATATAAGTGAGCAGCGAGGCCACGTAGCCTCTGTAGAAGCCTCTAAAACCATCGGCCTTGAAAATCTGTACAATGATGTCCTTGGTTTGACCAAAGACAAGAAGCCGTTTGCCATCATGGCTCTGCACCTTGAACCTGCCCATGCTTTCCCCTTTCCTCTGCATCATGAGGTGCTGGGAGATAACATCGATGGGCACTGTGATGCTCTGGGCCACCAGGGAGGCTGAGCCGCCAGCCACCAGCGACTTCACGGCGTTGTTGTTGTTGTAGCGCGACACGTACTTCCGAGTGAGCTCGTATGTTGTCACATAGCACTGCCCCGAGATCAGCGTGAAGGTGTTCACCAAAAAGCCACGGTAGAGCCCGGCCGTCCCTTCTGTCCGCAGGATTTTCACAAAGGCATCGAAAGTCCCGTTGTAGAGGCTCTTGCCCTTCTGAACCTGCAGCCGCGTCCGGATGAGCGTGAAGGGGTAAACGCTCACCCGGATCATCATAGTCATGCAAATCCCAAACACGTAGAATTTCCTCTTGTCCAGGTGCTCCCACTCAATGATGGGGATGTTGCGTTTGTCCTCCATGGCTCCTCGGGGTGTGGGAGGAGAGGTCCAGATCTCCCTCAAAGGTAAAGAGCAGATCCAGGCCTAGCCCTCCAGCCTTGACTGACCAGATGGGAAGTGCCGGCACCTGAAATGAGAGACACCTTGGGTAGAGGACAAAGCCCCCGTTTGCTACAGCTGCCCACATCACCTCAGACTGTGCTGACTGTCCTCAAGCACACAACGAGCCCTCACACAGCACTGTGCCAGCAGAGCAGAGGGACTGTAACCTCGGGAGGCAGGATCCTACCACGTGGCTGGTGGTGACACCTTCTCATGTGGCTCCAGCGGCAGCTCGCACACATAGCAGCTCCCACCACAGCCCACACTGCTCCGTGGCAAAGCAAAGCTCCCAGGCTTTGGGAAGCAGGCTGAGAGCCAGAGGATGAGCACCACTCCAGTAGCACACTCACCTGTCAACGGACACACAGGATCACGGATTGCCAACCAAAGCAGCTTCTCCCCAGTCATTCCGGGTCTGTGATGCTCCCAGCTGTCAGGACGTCATTTCAGTTCCAGGTTCTGTACAAAGAAGGAAGTGACAAGTTTCTGTTTGTGTTCCCAGATTCCCTGCACAAATCAGACACGTTTCTTCGGGCATTTCCATTCTGATCTTCCTAAAGCTGGAGGATGATGCAAGCCAGGAAAGGGGGATGAGAAAGTTGTGAAAAGAGGAACAACAGCAGGAAAACAAGGCCAATGCAATGAGACACGTAGAGTCCCCATGTTGATGACCAATACCCTGAAAAGAAAGGGTTAAATCACAGCCTAGGATCTCTCTTGAGCTGCTTCTCAGCTACAGAGCAAAGTTCATCCTCTCTTCCAACACTGCTCCTGGTCTGATAACCCCCCCCAGACTGCCCCCCCTTCCACCACTGGCCATTCTCAGAGCGCCAGAGGCAGGGGGAGGAGGAGGGAGGTGCTGGCTCAGCCTCCTCCAGCAGACCCTTCCCCTCAGGAAGCCCCTAATTCTCTGGGAACCCCCACACAGGGCCAGGCAGCAAGAGAAGGGTAGCTCAGAGAGTCACGCAACACGACAGCGATCGTTTCACTGCCTGCAAGGGCTTTCTTTCCACATCAAAAAAGGCACCTTGGGGTGTTAGGGAGTAACAGATCACTAAACTTTGGGGAAGGGCTTGACTACAGTTGGATCACAGCTTACATTCCAGGTGCTGGCAAATGGTGTTTTCCTGTGTGCCCAGGCACGAGCTGAGCTGTCGGAGAGCAGAGCTGCAGTAAGGAGTGGGAACTGGAATGAGGGGCCCACAACCTGACAGCTAAAAGCAGATTGACCAAGTGAGAACTCAAAGGGGGGGGGCAGTGACCACCACACATCGATTTGAGGGCATTTTACATTTCCACAGTGCCTAAAGGGGCTCCAAGAGAGGTGGAAAGGGACTTTGGACAAGCTCTTGGGTGACAGGACAAGGAGGAATGGCTTCCCACTGCTGTAGGGCAGGGTTACATGGGATATGGGGCAGAAATTCTTCCCTGTGAGGGTGGTGAGGCCCTGGCACAGGTTACCCAGAGAAGCTGTGGCTGCCTCATCCCTGGGAGTGTCCAAGGCCATGTTGGATGGGGCTTGGAGCAACCTGGGCTAGTGGAAAGTGTCCTGTGGGACAAGATGAGGTCTAAGGTTCCTTTGAACTCAAACCAGTCTGTGATTCTGTGAGAAATGTCTCCCCACTGCAGCCTCCGTGGAGAGCTCACAGGGTCCAGAGCCACTCAGTTAAAAGGCAGTAACAAAACAACTGGAAATTATTTACCTCTGGCACAGAGAAGAAACTACAGTTATGAAATTACAGCAGGGCAGGGGTGGAGGTGCCATTAACTGACCATTTCATTGCCTGTCTGCCAAGAAAATGTTTGCTGAACAGCAGCAAACAGCATTACAGGCTGTCACAGACAGGGCAGTTAAAAATACCTAAGGGTACCAGGTCCAACACTTTTACCAATGCAAAGAGAACTACTCTTCATCCTTACAAGCAATTGCCTTGGCAGATAAGGCACAACAAACACCATGGCCTGGCTAAACAAAGCCAGGATTGCTTTAATTACAATTATAGCATCACTGGGTTCGCTAAGAGTGCCATGATTAATTCACAAAGCTTCCTGCCCAGGAATTATCTGCAAACAGAACCTATGAAAACAGAACTTGGTTCTTGTTAAGTAAGTTAAGTTAGTCTCACTAACTCAATATTTTATTAAAAAAAAAAAAAGTCTGGTCAATGCAATTTCCTGGTGAAGCCTGAGGGTTTAGTCCATACTCCAAATTCCTCTGCCATCCAAGGACAGAAACAAGCTCCCCATGGGAAAGCAAAGGACTGCCTGCAAAAAACATTCTCATTGCTGCAATAAGGAAAACAAAATAATAATAATAATGAAGTATACTTGATTTTTATGTAGTTTCATGTACTCTGGTGCTTTGGGTTTAGAATTTCAGCCATAACCCCTTGAGGAAATAGCTGCATTTGCTCTGGACTCATTACAAATAACTCCTCTCACCGGGGATCTGAACTAGAAAGACAAAAAGTCCTAGGGCCTATGGGCACTAAAAGCCCCTCCTGTGTGGAAGAGGGAAGGTATGCTGGTATCCCCAGGGATGACCAGCACAGCCACAATTCTTGTTCTGCCAACACAAGAGTTTCTCTCAGAGCATTTAATTCTTACAGAAATTTAGACCAGGGCCTTGCTCAGGGCAGAGATCCAGGGATCCTGTCACATCCATTCAACAACTCTTGGATGATCTTTCAAGTAAATTCTCCCAAGAACTCACCTGCTCTCCAAACCAAAGCACCAGTGCACCAGGTTCCCTCCCGGCTCCCACAGCCAATTCTGCACTCTGGAACAGTCCAGACTACCCCTCACTGGTCCCTTCTCACCCTGCACAGAACAGCATTTCTTCAATTTCTGTCTGGAAATCCAAGCAGGGGATACCCAGCAGGCTGTCCCCTGCCCTCTAGTTAGTCTGGGCACAGCCTCAGCCTCCTGAACACAGAACTCAATTTAGCACAATGCTCCAGTTAAGGCCCTTTTAAACGTTGCCCTGTCAGTCCAGTCCCCAAAAGCGCTCTGGCTGCAGCTGAAGCTAAAGATGATTCCCTGGCAAATAGAGACAGGGCCTTTGTGTCCTCTGGCCAGGGCTGTGTCCTGCCCAGCATGTTAATGCCTCAGCACCCCCTGGGAACCACCCGGAGCAAGCCCCAGCTGCTCACCAGGGTTGCCTGTGGAGATGCTCCCAAGCGGGAAAGCACGAGATCCACAATCCCACTGCGAGGCTCCAATCCGGAGCCCCTTCCCTGTGCCACGACACCAGCCCCAGCTGGCAGCTCCCCTGGCAAAGTCCTTAAGCGTTCACTTCTTAAACTCACCCCGGGGTGGAAGCGGCACAAAGCCGAGGAGGGGGTGGTGTTCTGAATACAAACTCGGGGGGAGCTCTGGATACAAACCCGGGGGGGGAACTGTGGATATAAACCGCCGGGGGGGGGGAAACTGTGGATATAAACCCCAGGGGGAAGCAAGGATCCGGCCCCAGCCTCGCCGAGAACCCGCAACCCCCCCGGAGCAGCTGTCGCTCAGTAACCGCTGCGGCACAGACACTTCCTTCTCCAGCACCCCCAGCCCTGCACTCAGGAGTCCCCCCCCACGCTCCTACTCCCCGGGCGAAGGCCCCAGCGCTGGTCCTTCGTCTACAAAAGCTCGGCCATGCGAACAGGAGCAGAGCTAGGCCTAGGGACCCGCTCAAGGTCACTGCGCGGGCCACACTCGTCCCCAGCCCCCTGTCCCGGGGGTCTCCCCGCCTGGCCCCGGGGCGGCTTCGCTCCCGCAGCCCCGGGGGGTTCCAGACCCTGTCCCGGGGCTCCTCCAAAGTCGAGGTCTCGCAGTACCCGGCCCCTCCCACACCACCCGCGCCCCCCCGGTCTCCCTGTGCCCCCCCGTTCCCCACCTGCAGCTCCGCCGTCCCTCCCCACAGCCCCCCCGCACCCCCTCGGGGCCTCGCTCAGCCGCCGCCGCCACCACCCACGCCAGCCCCGCACCGGGCAGAGCCACCACGGTCAGACAGCTCTCCCCCCTCCGCAGGCCCGGCCCCACCGCCCCCTCACCTTCGGCAGCGGGCGGGACCCCCCGCTCGACCGCCGGCACGGCCCGCTCCGGCCTCGCCGCCCCATGGCCGCCCTCCGGCCGGAAGTGACCGGTGGCGTCAGCGCCCGGGCGCCGCCGCCATCTTGGGCAAGGGCTGAGGCCGCGCCGGAAGTGCCGTGTCCCGCGCCCGCAGTAAAGATGGCGGCGCCGCCCCAGGAGGTGGGAGGGGTGCGCAGGGAGGGGACGCGCGCGCCTTAAAGGGACCGCGCCCAATTCACTGCTCTTAAAGGGCCAGCGACTGTCAACCTGCTGCGCGTGGGGCCTGTGCTTCCTGGGGGGAATTCTGGAAGGGCCGGAGGCACAGCGGCAACAGGGGACAACAGCAGGGATGCACGCACAGGGAGCGGTGGGCAGGTGTAAGAGAGCCCCCCCCCCCCTTCCTCATGTCGTTGCCCCTCATTTCACCCCTTATTTCACGTGCCCACCTCGCACACCTGCACACGCATCCCACATGCTCTGCACACGCATGTGTGCATGTGTGTCACGCCCTGCACGTGCCTGAGCTGCACGTGAACACGTGTCCCCCCCATGCACACACGTGTTGCCCTCGAACACGCCTCGCACATCCCCCCACGTTTCCCGAAAGGCCTGGGCTGGCGCTGCCCCCGGCGCTCCTCCCTCCCCAGACCCAGCAGTGCCATGCGTTGAGTTTTCCTTTTTTAATAAAAAAAGCAAAGGGTAGGAAAATTTACAGCTGATTTGGCTTAGAAAGGGCGGATCAAAGGCATCGGAAATGGGGGGGCAGCTGGGGAGGACTGAGGGGGCTCCACTGCCCCAGGGCCATGCAGTGTCCGGGAAGGGGATCTGGCAGTGCAGGGTGGGTGCCCGTGGGGCCGACCCCATGGAGCCTGTCAGGCTCAGCCTTCCCTGTGTTGAGGTTTTAATGGATCCTGGGGGTATTTCCCTGGGTGACACCAGTGACAGCACCTGCCATGTACATCCATCCATCCCCACCCCACATCCTGGCCCCACAGCCACGTTCCTTCTCTGTGCCATGTCCTTTCCGTGTCCCCCTGACCTGTCCTTGCCCCCTGCCCTCTCCCTATCCCACCTCCTTGCCCCATCCTGCCCCTGCTGCTCCTAGGGCCCACCCCACCCCCTGCCCCAGCATGTCACCTTATGTTAAAACACGTGTATTAAATAAAAAAAACAAAACCAAGAAAACCCAACCCAAACCAAAACAACCCCCACCCCCCAAAAAAAATAATCAAAACCCCTTCACATTCACATCCCCTCCCTCCCACCCTCCCCAGGGTATCCCCTGACAGAGTCACGCCGTGTTCTGCCCCGGCACGTGGAGCCGGTTGTTGTCCATGTCAATGTCCCCATCAAGCTGGAGGCAGCAAGCGTGGGAACCTTCGTCGTCCTCCTCCTCCTCAGCAGCGGCTCCGGGCGCCGGGGGCTCTCCGGTGCCCCCGTTGAGGGGCACCTTCTCCCGGTGGCGGGATGGGGGGCTGTGGGGAGCGCTGCAGCCCCGCACCTTGCTGCGGGCCTTGAGCTGGTCGCGGTAGGCGAGCAGGGCCAGGCAGGCAGCCGCGGTCACTGTCACCACCAGCAGCACCGTCACTGTCACAAACTGCGACCAGTACGACACGGGAGTGCCAATGGCCGAGGACCCCCAGGCCAGCTCCTCCTCATCCAGCCCATCGCCCAAGGCCGCCCCAGCAGAGCCTTTGAGCTGATAGTGAGCCACGGTCCAGGTGTAGCCGTTCTCCGTGGCCTGGCACTTGTAGATGCCGGCTGTCCCTGGCTGCATGATGACCACCAGCGTGTGGTCAGGCAGCTGCATTGTGTCCTTCTGGGCACTGCTGGGCTGCTGCCAGCTGTAGGTGGCCAGTGCAGAATGGCAGGGGCACAGCAGGTGGACGATGGTGTTCGGCTGGGGGTTGAGCACTGTGGGTGTTGAGAGTGGGGTGAGGCAGAGCACCCTGTGTGACCCATCCCACCCCATGTGCCCCATCTCACCCTGTGTGACCCATCCCACCCCATGGGCCCAATCTCACTCTCTGTGCCCCGTCCTGCTCCACGTGCCCCATCCCACCCATGTGACCCATCCCACTCTGTGATTCGTTCCATCCCATGTGCCCCATCCCGTTCTGTGTGCCCCATCCCAACCCATGTGCCCCACCCCACCACACTCCCATACTCAACCCTGTATGGTGGGATCCTCTGGTGCCCCCCAGGCCCGGGGCATGGCCACACTCCTCCCGCGGTGGCATGTGGTGGCCGGGCTCCCCGTCTCGATGTCCTGGAGCCACATGCTCCTGCGGCCGGTAGAGCGGGGTCAGCACCCCAGTCCCCTCTGCATCCCCCTTCCCATCCTCATCCTGGTGCTCACCTGTCCTCAGTGGCCGTGGAGGTGGGCTGGCAGGAGCCCTCGGGGCTATGCCAGGCACAGTAGGGGTCCCGTGCCAGCACACACTCGGCGCAGCTCCGGTGCAGGCTGCAGTTGGCCAGTGGGACCTGGAGGACACCTCTGGAGTAGCCCACATAGAGGGTGCCCTGTGGAGGGAGAGGTGTGTGGCTGAGCCACCCCCCAGCCCCCACGCCAGTGTTGGGGTGGCTGTTGGGTGGTCCCATTTCTTACCTTCCCTGGGGCCAGCAGCAGGTTCTTCACCGGCTCTGGTGTCTGGAAGAGCTCGATGCTCTCCACAATGTGAGGACCCTCGGGCAGCTCCACTGCCTTGTGCAGGAGACCCTTTGCTGTGGGGCACAGGGGACATCACTGGGGCTTTGGAGCCAAGGGCAGGGTCAGAGGGGTGGCCCTGTGTGCACCCCCCATAAACCCACCTGTGGCCAGGAACAGGACGCGGTAGGTGGTCCCTGAGATGCCACGAGTCTCATCCACTGCGATGCGCGTGTAGGTGACATCTGACTTCACCAGGAGCGGCCTCCCCTGGATGGGTGACACCTTCTCATCCATCAGGAAATGGTCTTTCATGAAGGTGAGGGCTTTGTCTGAGGAGGGAGCCACGGAGCACTGCAGGGAGAGAGGGGTCAGTGCTCTGAAACTGAGGGGAAACTGAGGGGAGGGTGTGCTGTGTCACAGCGCTGCCCTGTGCCAGCATCCTGCTTGCAGTGCGAGCACACTGGGCAAACTGTGACAGACAAACCCCTTCCCTTGGGGACCAGCATTGTTCCTGGGAGGGTCCAGTCCCCCAAGGTGGGCAGCACTCACGCTGCCAGGCCGGGGGCTCATGTCAGGGCCGCTGTAGACAGTCCAACGGGAACTCTCCTTGTTCAGCTCCTTGTACTTGCCCTCAAAGACCTTCTCCAGATCCTTCTGGCTGTAGGCACAGACGGCGGCACTGCCCGCCCTGCCTGCCTGCCTGTGGGGACATCCAGGTGGGCACCAGGAGGCCGCAGGACTCCGGGCACCTGTCACACCCCTGGGCACTCACCACTGTGAGGTGAAGACGGCGTAGAAGTCGGCGCCGCCACCACGGTGGGGCAGGGCGAAGGCGTGGTGGATGACATTGAAGGGGAAGTGGCCGGGCTCGGAGCACACAAGCTGTGCCTTCAGGAATGTCGTCCACTTCTTCTGCAACACCTTGTCCCCCCCCCCATCGCTCTGTGGGAGTCAGAGGGTGCTCAGCAACAGGAGCTGGATACCCCCATTTATCCCCTGTCGTTGTCCCCCATCATTGTGCCCTGTCTTTGTGCCTTGTCATCATCCCCCATCACTGTACCCTCCATGGTTCCTGTCATATTTATGATCCCCCATCATCATCCCCTGTCATCGTCCCCCATCATCGTCCCACTATTGTCCCTCATCATCATCATCTCCATCACTGTCCATGTCATTGTCCCCTGTCATCACACCCCATCATTGTGCCCCCATCATTCCCCACCATCACCCCTCATCATTGTCCCCTGTCATTTTCCCCCATCATCATCATCTTCCCCCATCTCTGCACCCCCATTGTCCCCTGTCATTGTTCCCTGCCATCACCCCTGCACCCACCTTGCAGACACGGGCCACCCGCGGCACCAGGAGCCGCTCGAAGAAGTCGAACTCTTCGGCTGTCTCCTCGAAGAAGAAGTAGACCTTGTCGTCCCCAGGAATGCTGAAGGAGGCCACGAAGGCAGCATCGTCTACAGGCATAGCCAGGGCAGGTGGGTGAGGAGCTGGTGTCGAGGGGGCTGCAGGCACCCCTGGCACAGGTGTGTCCTTCCCAGGACCAACCCTCTGCTCACCCGAGAGCCAGCGCAGGAAGGCGTCTGTCTTGAGCAGGGTGCGGGTGCCCAGTGAGCGGGAGATGATGGGCTCGTTGCCCTGGAAGTTGTTCATGGTGCCAGTGTAGAGCTCACCATCTGCTCGGGGACAGGGCAGAGGGGTGGAGCCATGGTGGGGACACTGTCACCCTCCGCTCCATCCCAGGGGTGTGCCCACCTGTGGGGCCACTGGCCTGTACTCACCCACCAGCAGGGCCGTGTAGTTGTGCTGGGGGTCAAAGGGGCACTGGCCCTTCCCATCCAGGAAGGGTTGTCCTCTGCCGCTGGACACCAATGTGAAGTTCTCCAGGTGCTGTGGAAGGGGGAGAAAAATCAGCCAAAGGAGCGAAAACAACCCCAAATCTGCAGGGAATGGATGTGGAATCCCTTGCAGACATGGGGTGGCCTGTGTCTTCAAGGTGGGTCCAGGGATGATGACAGGGGACGATGGGGGGTACCCAGACCCAGCTCCTGTCACCTTTCCCCACTTTCCTGTTGGGGAGTGATGGTCTCCATCACATCCTCAGTCAGAGGGAAACTGAGGCAGGGACAAGGAGCCTGGGGTCACCTGAGGGGACCAGAACCCAAAATCAGTTTCCCTGCCAGGGGAAGAGTCACTGGCAACTGAGTGAGAATCACTGGGTGCTCCTTTATGGAACACAAAGATGCCCCTTGTGGGGGGTCACCCAGCACTCCCCATCCCGGGGACATCTCGTGATGTAATTCACTCCTGGGGCTGTATTTTGTGGGTCCTCAACAAACACAACCTGCCCAGAGACCCCCCCAGGCCCTGTCCTGGGTGGGACACTCACGATGTAGGTGCACGCAGGGCTGAAGGCATAGGTCCCACAGACGTAGAGGTGGGTCTGGTTCAGGGCCACCAGGACTCGGATGAAGTTGAAGCACTCGGTCTGGGGGGAAGAGCACAGTGGGGGGGCTGAGCACCCCAGCAGCTCCGTGGGACCCCCTGAGCCCCCACAGAGCCATCTCACCTCTTGGCTCTTCTTCTTAAAAGCACACTCAGAGGTTTTCTCAGCCGTGGGTCCCCACATTATCTGCAAAGGGAATGGAAACGGTCCTGGGCTGTTGAGCCCAGCCCCAGCAGGGGAACTGAGGGAGGAGGGGAACCCCTTCGCTTCCCCGAAAGTGACGGCTGCTCACCGAGGCTCTTGCACGAATGCTGCCGGGGGTGACAGTGAGGGCCAGCACCCGGTCACGTGCCCCCACATACAGCTCCTCCTCACTCTCATCCAGGAGGAAGATGTCATAGTGCGAGACGTTGTCCTGGTTGAAGTGGGTGAGGGTCCGTCGCGGGTCCTCTGGCAGGAACAAAGGGGGTGATGGGGGCCAGGGGACACACACACACCTCCCATGCCCACCATCACCCCCGGGCGGATGTGGTAGCAGCTGCCACCATGGCTTGTGTCACCTCTAGTGCAGGAAATGGGGTGCAGTGCTTGCCCCACAGCTCCCACATCACAGTCTCCACTTCCCACATCCAGGTCCCCACCTCCCCCTGCCCTCTCCAGGTCCTGCTGCAAGAGCTGAATGTCTCAGACCCCAGAAATGGGGTGCATTTTCCCCCAGGCTGTGCCTGTGATGCTTTGGGGCCAAGGCCAAGGGCAGTGCTCCATTTGGGGGATGCACTGCCCCAGGATGCCAGCCTGGGCGGGGGTCACAAGCCCCCTGGGTGCCCCCAGACACAGACAGGGACTGCAGCTTCTCATTTACCCCCACCAGGCACCAAAATGGGGGGGATTTTGTAATTCTGATCATGGCTGTGTGGGAAATGGGAAGTGACAGCTGGAAGGGCACGGCCCCGCCATGGGGCACAGACCCTCCTGCTGCCCAACCATCACCACCTGCCTTTCAGCTGGACACACTGTGCCTTGTCCCTTCCAGAGGCACCTTTTCCTCTCCTAAGGGTGACCCTGAGCAGACCCTGAGCGCCAAGTGAGTGACAAAATGGCTCTGTTGGGTCTGGCACCCTGGGGTGAGTCCCCAGCTCCTGCTCCCACAGTTGCTGGGGCGCCAACCAGCCTAATCAGATCCCCTCACCCACTGCATCACCTGTGGCCACTGGCACAGTCCCCAGCCCCACACGGGGGTGAGGAGAGGGGTGATAAGGCTGTGATGAGGAGCAGCCCACAGCTCCTGATGCTGGATACTCAATCCTGCGGATGGGCACTCCCCCAGGCCAATGTTGTGTGTCCCCCCTCCCCAGCTGTCCCAGCCCTTCCCAGCCCTCCCTCTCCTCCCCTGTGTCCTACTCACCGCTGGGGAAGGTGATGCGGGGCAGGGGCTCGGTGCAGAGCATGGCAGCCGGCACCACCACCCCACAGAGCAGGCGGAGGGCGGCGGGCATGGCGGGGGGCGGCAGGGATGTGCCCCGAGAGGGTCCCAGCACCATCCCTGTGGGGAGGGAGAGGGTGAGGGCACGCGCTGCTGGGCTGCGCGTCACCTCGAACCAGCGGAAACAAGACGGGGAAGCAGCACCCGGAACAGAGGGGGAGGATGGAGGGGCACCTCAGTGCCTCGAGCCTCGTGTGGCCCCCCGGTACGGGTGAGAACTTCCCACTGTCGCACCAGTACAGTCAGAGATGTCCCCTTGCCCTATGGGGCTCCTGCACCAGGACCGCCCACACAGGGGTGTCCAGATGCTCTGGCCTTTGCCCCCGCAGAGCCCCACGGTGCCCATCCCTGTCAGGGGTTCCTCAGTCCAGCTCCATCATTGGCCAGAGGATCCACAAAAAGGAGCGAGGAATACACGGGGTACCCCCCTGTTGCAGCTCTTTCTGCAGCTCGCAGCAGAAGCGATGGGGAAAGAGCTGCATCTCAAGAACCTCACAGCCCCCAGGACCCCTTGCTCATGGCCACTGTGTGCCCAGTGAGCAGCATTACCTCTTCGGCGGGCGCCAGCAGAGCCGCTCACCTCCACCCCTGGCACACCGGCACCCGGCGGGAGCCTGAGCCCTGGGGGCTGCGGGCACAGGACCCCCGCGGGCCCATGCCCCGCATCCAGCTGAAATGTGGTCCCGCTGCTGGACCCTCAGCACGGCTCGTGCTGGGCTCGCTGTAGCCCAGCCCAGCCCCGCGTGGCCCCGCCGGGACTGCGGGAACCTGAAAGTCCTGCTGGAAGAGGACGAGCCTCGGCAGGTTGGGGCAGCGGGTGCCTGCGCCCGCCTCCCCGGCCTCGCACCCCCGCGGGGATGGCAGCGAAGCCTGGTGGAGGCAGCTGGGATGGGAACTCGGGGTGCTCTGCTCCTCCAGCTACGTGCCCAGTGGGTGGCAGGGGGTAAATGGGGTGCCCAGATGCCTGGGTTCGCTTCCTACTTTGGGGTAATCTTTGGGGTGAGCAAAGAAATGGCATTTTTCCTGTGGGCTGTGAAGACCGACAGTGGGCCTGAGCATCACCCCAAAAAACAGCCCCCCAGGGCTGAGTATTACTCCCCACAAACTGCCCCCTGGGGCCAAGCATCACCCCCACAAGTAGCCCCCCAGGGCTGAGCATTACCCCCATAAACAGCCCCAGGGACCAGAAATCCATTGCCCCCGCGAACAGCTCCATGGGGCTATTACCCCCACAAACAGCTTGCCACGCCTGAGCACTGCTCCCACAAACAATCCCTTGGGGCCAAGCATTGCCCCCACAGACAGCCCCCCCAGGCCCAAGCATTTCCCCCACAAAACTCCTGCAGCTGTCCCAGGAACCTGTCTCTCTGGGGTCTCCATCCTCCACCCCAGGCTGCAGGCAAGAAACCCACCAAAGCCAAATCCCTGGGGTCCCCTGAACAGCACAGCCACACCTGAGGCACCGCAATGTTCTTCTCCGGCCGAGGCTGAGGAGCATCCTGCCCTGTTGGGGCCTCCTTACCTGCCTCCCCTGGTGCCCACACCGGCCCGCCGGGACACGGAGCCCCGGGAGGGCAGTGCTGTCCCCACCACCTTGCTTGGCTGGGACAGAAGCTCCTTGTGAGCACAGAAAGTAGGTTACTCTGCCCCGGATTTCCCACTTGGCGAAGGGCTGGCTGAGGGACGGGGCCACACGGAGCCTTGGACCGGCTGCATTGTTTTGCCCTGGGCCAGAGCCATCGGGGCCGCAGAGGGGGAGGAGGGAGTGGGAAAGGGAGCAGAGGCTCATCGGTAAGGCTGAAAGCTCGGGGAGGGGACTGGGGGAAACACCCAGTGTTCTCCCAGTGTTCCCCAGCACAAGCCAGTACTGACAGGATGTGAGGCAGGAGCAGCCTCAAGGCTGCTCTGTCAGACTGGGGAGCCAGAATCCCTTCATAGCCCTGTCCCTCCTCTTTTCTGGGTTCTCTGGCCACAGTGGTCTGGGGATGTGTCATTACAGCCTCCCTGTATGGGATTTGGCACGTGGGAGCAAGTCTCACCAAGGGCCTCTCAACACTGGGGTGGTTTAGTTTACTCGTCATGCTTACAGGCTGACCACGGCCGTGGCTCTGTGGATCTCAGCTCTGCTTGCATCTCCTCTTGGAGGATTCCCTGTAAGCCAGGGGCAGAGCCAGGCCCAGCCCGTGGGCTCAGCAAGGTGAGCTGTGACAGTGTGGGGCAGCTGTGCAGCTGGTGGCACTGATCTCCCGGCTGCCCAGACCTTCTCGGTGCCTCAGTTTCTCACAGCAGGGTCCTTCTCTCCTGCTGGTCTCCAATTCCCTGCCCATGTCACCTCCCAGGAGCATCCCTGTGGCATGGGGGCTGGTGCAGAGATGCTCCCAACACCCAGAAGGGGCTGGGACAGCTCAGTTTGAAGGAGGCTCCTTTGATCCACCCCCCTCCCAGATCTGGAGCAGGGTGTGTGTGTTTAGGGAGATGGAAAGCAAGGGAGGAGGAGGGGTGGACTAGAGACATGAGAAGATGAAAGGGAGGAATCTGGGGGGTGAGAGTGGAAGAGGAGATGGGAGAGAATTCATGGGGGGGGTGATACAAAGGGTGGGGAGAGCTGGGGGGGGTGTGTGCAGGTTAGAGAGAGAAGGATGCACAGGAAGGAGCTGGGGGTAGAGGGGGTGTGAAGGGGTTAACAGGACCTAGGGGAGGCAGAGAGGGGAGTGTAGAAGGGATGTGAGGGCAGAGTGCAGGGGAGTCCTGGGCGATGCGAGGGGGGGCGGGGGACTCTCTCCAGGGTCAGGATCTCAGCCCCTTTGTCGCTGTCTGGCAGCATCAGCCTTGGGGGTCCCCAAAGCCCAGCCCCTTTATGGCCACTGCCCCCGCCCTGCTCGGACCCCCGCCCCTGCAGAGCCCCCCCGGACACCCCCGACCGCCCCGGCCGTCCCCGGCCCCGGTCCCGGTGCGGACGTACCGACCTGCGGCGGGCGGGCGGGAGCAGCATCCCCCGGCCCCGCATCCGGCTCACGTCGCCATGGCTACGGCAGTACCTCGGCCGGCCGCGGCCCCCCCCGCGCCGACAGATCGACGGACACCCAGACAGACGGACACGGGGCTGCACAGCTCGAGCCCGCCCCGCACGGACAGAGCGACGCACACCCCGACAGACGAACCCCACGCCCCGTGTGGGCAGGGTGGGTGCCCACCGGCACACGCGTGGGCACCCCCCTCACCACCCCACGCGCACCACTGACACCCTCATCCCCTCGAGGTGCAGGGACATGCCTCTGCCCCCACACGTGTCCCGTCCAACCCCTCTCCTGACGCACTCCTGTGCCACCATAACTACATTGGGGCCCTTCACCCCAGTTTTGCTCTCTGCTATCAGCAACAAGTCCCTGCACCCCCATCTCAACACCTCCAGATCCACACCCCATCCCTGCGCCCCCATCTTTGCACCCCATGCCAGCACTCCGATATCCACATCGTGTCCCTGTAACCCCACCCTTTTCTCAGCCCCCCCATTCCCACTCACCCATCCCAGACAAGTGCTGCTGGCTCTGGTTTCCTGCACTACCTGCCTTTGGGGTGTCCCAGAAGGGGGTTTGGGGCACAGCAGTGGCACCAGGCCTCCAGTGTGTCCCCCCCCGACAGCACCCACAAATTTTGGTTGATGACGCTTCTCCCCTTGGAACATCCCTTTCCAGGAAATCTGACCCTGCTGGTGCCAGCAGATCCTACTTCTGCTTTGGAACTTACCCCCTTCTCCTTCCCAGGAGTGTGAGAGTGGGGTGCCCCGAGCCCCAAAAGAGGATCCTCAGGCCCCACTTCCCCCCTCTGCAGCCACCGTCCCGACACGACTCCGCAAGTGACTTTGCCCCCAGTCCCCACTGCACAAGCACACACGAGGCACTGGGAGGTGCCAGTCTCTGCACAAGCTGGGGTGCAGTACCAGCACCCTCAAAACCAGTAAGCCTGGAACAGGTCCATCGATGGGGGTACCTGCCCTGCTGGGGATGGGGAGCAGAGCCAAGTGCCCCCCCAGTGGCTCCCTGGTTCCCATGGTGTTCGGGAGGTCGGAGCCTTTCCCAGGGAGCTGTAAGGAGCTTGTGCCTCGTGCCTGCCAGCACTGGAGGCTTATCTGGAGCCTGCTCTAGGGACCCCTTCCACCTCACAGCTGAGCCACAGGCCCCAAGCCCTCCCTGGTCCCCTCAGGGTGCCCTATGGGGGTCCCACAACATGCAGCACCTTGGGGTGTAGCCTCAGGGAGTGGTAGCAGGCACAAGCTCAAATCTTAACTCCCTTTTGGGATTAGTGGGGCAGCCTGACCTTAATCCCCCCGGGTACGCAGGGGCCTGGAGGGGTCGCATGGGGCTGGTGGGGCCCCCAGCACTTGCTTGGCCATGCCCTGGCTGGTAAACTGGTGACTGCCAGACACTGAGGTCAGTCCCAGCTCTACCCCATCCCAGTGATTGCTCCAAGGCTCCCTGTGCTAGATTTCCCCCCAAAAAATCTGGTGGTCCTCAATGTGTATCCAAACGCGGGTGCCCCCACCCAACCACGCACCCCAGGGCACCTCTGCAGAGACTGTGCCACTCAGTGCACAAGTGAGCAAGGCCAGGCTCTCCTGCTCTGGCTCCCATCTGCCTCCTGGCAGACTCTGGGAGAACCTGGAGCAGGGCTCAGCCCCATGGGACAGCAAGAAGAGCAGGAGAAACCCCACATTGACTCAGTGCTTTTGCTGGAATGGGGCTGGAGCTCTGTCACGGGCTCTGTCACAGTCCCCATAGGGGTGTGCGAGGTCTCTGTGGGGTGTGTATGGTCCCCATGTGGCTCTGTAAGGTCCCCAGAGTGTGTGTATCATCCCCATGGGGCTCTGCAGTGTCCCTGAGGGTCTGTGCAGGGACCCCACAGGTCTCCAGCTCAGCCCTTCCCCAGTGTGACCCAGCCCAGGGGTGTCAGGACACTGGGGTCCCATGGGGGCGCGGGAAGGACCCGGGGCATTATTTCCTTGTTGCATTTCCCCATGGCAGTTCCCCATAGCAGTTCCTGTGTCTCCTGGTTTGTCTCCTCCTGACAGCATGGCCAGGCAGCAGCACAAGGTCCCAGTTTCTCCGTGGGGCTTCTCCCTGCCATTTCAGAACCTGCTATTTTTGGCACAACCTCATAACTTTTGGGGCCTAGCAGTACCAGGCTAAGAGCTGGGATGGATCTCCATGGAGGGGATGGGCTGCAGCATTCTGGGGGTACCTGCCCCAGGCATGCCTGAGCTGGCAGAGACGGGGGCCAAGGGGCACAGGCAGGGGGCCAGTGTGTCCCCTGCCAACCTGTGAGAACCCGCCTCTGAGAACTCCTTGTACCCCTCTCCTGGGAGAGGACATGGCATCTCACTGCATCCCCACAAGCCCACCTGAAGCTGGGAGGTGGCAGCGATGCCCCCGAGACCCCCTGGCAACCCCTACCCTTGTGAGCCTCAGCCCTGCTGCACCCAAACCCGGGATGATGTGGCCCCGTGTGGCTCGGGGGACCCAGGTGTCCGAGCACTGGGGCAGGGGGTACCCCCAGGATGGGCACCCCAGGCACCTACCTGGCTGTGCCTGCGCCCCGGCCGCCCGCCCGCGTCCCCTCACATCGCGGTTCCCCAGCGCTGTGCCTGGTAAAGCCGATTATGTGCCGGCTTTAAGGCTCTCCTTCTCCCCGGCATCGCCTCCCAGCTCGCTCTGGTGCCTGGCACGGCCTGGGGACAAAGGGGATCCCCCCGGCTGAGTGTGGGGGTCATCCCTACGGTAGGAGGAAACCTTCAGTCAGGGGCTTGCTCAGGTTCTGCCCCCTCCCCAGGCAATCCCAGGGCTTGCTCAGGTTCTGCCCCCTCCCCAGGCAATCCCATCCTGGGAAATATCTGGTCCCCAAAACCCCAAGGTACGGAAGGTCTGAGCCCTCACAGCAAATTCCATCTCCTCCCTGCCAGTCCCTCTCCTGGGGCTGCCCCAGATCTCAGCATCCCACCCTTGGATAAGTTAGGGTGTGGGGGGCCACCCTGCTTCCCCCCATCCACAGTATCTGCTAAGCCCCCACCCTGGCTGTGGCGCTAAAAGAGATCCTGGGGGGATCCCTGTGCAGCACCTCCAAATTCCCCCCTGGGCAGCAATGATGACAGCACACAGCATGGGAAGGGTTTGGCTGTATTTTGACTTTGGAAGGAGATACAGGCAGTAATACAGAAGCTTTGCAAGCATGAATACAATACATGGCCTCCCCAGATCCCGCTGGAGCGGGGGGCTTGTCCTGGGACCTGATCCTGCCCTCCCCTGCACTTGAGGCTGGGGGGGCTGCAGGCATTCCTCAATCAAGGCAAGAAGCCAAGATCTTTGTCAAGGGCTGGATGGACTTTTGCAGAGAGGGAAGCTGCTCCTGCCAGATCCCAAACTCCCTCTTGCTCAAACAAAACACCTTCCTTGGTGCCTTCCTGGCAAACCAGTCCTGCCTGGACTGAGCATCCTTCACCTCATCCCTGAAACGGTTCCTGAGCTCTGGTCACCGGAGACGAGTCCGACTAACCACAGTCGAGAAAAACTGGGGTGAACCCTGTTAGATGCAGTGGCCCCCAAAGAGAGGGACCTGGAGGGTCCTCCTGGTGCCGAGCCTGCAGGCGCAAGGTCTATCACTCTAGCTGCCAAATCCATCTGGTCCTGGGATGCAGCTCTGGTGGGTTTTCAATTCCCCTACTCCATCTCCACTTGATGCCATGCGGGGTCCAGCATCGTTCCCAGCCTGGCCCCTGCCTCGGCTAAGGCACAACTCGGCTGCTTAAAAAAAGAAAGGGAACCCAAAGGGCACAAGATGCCTGGGATGGGGAATATGGGGAATACAGCACGTGGAGCGCTGGGAGTGCAGGCAGGCAGGGGAGGGAGCAATGGCCACGGAGAGACACGGGCATTGCCTGCAAGCTGCCAGGAGCCCCCACGCCAGCACCACCGGGAATCACAAATCAAAAAAAAAAAAAAAAGAAAAGAAAAAAGTGAATTTTGGTTTCAGATCCCAAGAAAAAGGGTTGTAAAGGCACTGTGCTCCACTCGAGAGAAGACAGCAGCCCCGGTGGGGATGGTTGCACTTCTCCCAGCCCTATGTAAAAAGCTTTGGCAAAAAAGGTACAATCTAAAGAGCATTTCAGCTGTGATCTCCTCTTGCATGGCTGCTTCGTAAACACGATTCCTTGCTGTCTTTGGCTGAAGTTTTAAAAAAATTGTGAAGCTGAGGAGTTTTTTTTTTGTTTGGATTTTTTTTTATATAGAAATAGATTTTTTCTTTACAAAAAAAAAATCAAAGCATCTTTTAGCACTTTTAATATATATATATAAAATTCCTGCTATAGAAAACAAAAACCCCCAAACGGGTTTTGATTTTTTTTTTTTTTTAGGGAAAAAAAAAATCTTTTTTTTGCTTTGGGGAAAAAAAAAACCACCTAGCTGGAGATGGGCAGGAACCACAGGAATGCGCCACAGGGTTACATGATGCTGCAGTTCTGGACAGCCTGAGCCTGGGAGGGAGAAGGAAAAAGAAGAGGGTTAAGAAGAATCCAGTGTCACTGTTTGCTCTGGCTGTGAAGTGTCAGGTGGGATCCTCTGCACGCCCGCAGTGTCTGGACTGTGCGTGCCCAGGGCTTGCCTCCTCCCTGGCCCTTGGGGTGCAATAAATAAACCCCCCCAGGCTGGGGTGTTCATAGCTCAGAAATTTGAGAACTAGTGGTAGGTGATACTTGAGGGTTATAATACTGAGAGTATTAACATAGAACATAGTATATATTAATCTAATATTATATAGATATAAACTATATGTTCAAGTGCCGAAGCGTTCACGTTACCAGCATGAACAACACTTAGCAGTGGTGGGATGAGTGTGTTAAGGATGGAGGATGCTCTGGGGTGCCAAGGGGGCAGAGTGTGGGATGGGATGGGACGGGACGGGATGGGATGGAACAGGATGGGATGGGGGGGGAGCCGCTATGGCCACATCCCTTTCCAATCCCTCTCAGAGTCTCCGGTCCCTTACAAAGAGGCTTGTGCAAGGCCAAAGAGGAAGAGCAAAAGCAGGGTGAAGGACAGGAGGGAGGGGATGAGACCCCTACAGTGCTGCCCTGAGAACAGACAGCACTGGGACAGCCCAGACCCGGGGTCTGGGAATGGCACTGACCTGCCTGCGGGGACTGGAGTTCCCCAGGAGGTAGTTCCTGGTCACCAGGCTGTCCCCGAGGCCAATGCCAGAGTCGCCCATGCTGCGGTAGCTGCGGGTGACGGTCACACTGGAGGTGGAGGAGCCCGAGGACATGGTGTTGATGCCGGCGTTCTGGGTGCCTGACTTGTCAGCTGGCTGACCGCATGTGCCGCACACGATCGTGCGGGAGCGCAGGTTGTATTCACCGGGGTCCCCAGAGCCGCTGCAGCTCCCCTAGACATGAGGGGGGACAGACAAAATGACCTTGAGCCCCTGCCCAAGTATCCTCTGCACTGAACCCCTGCTCTGAGGATGACGGTGTGACCCCGGGGGGACCTCTTCATGTTAGTCTTCGAAGAGGGTCCGCACTCGCCCATCCTCTCGGTCGTGTGGTTTAAAAACAATAAAACAGAATTGTTATTTTTGTATTTCTAATCCCAAGTGACTGGGGCTGGTGTGATGGCACTGGTTGACCTGCCCTGCTGCCCTGTCCTCACACTCCAGGCTCTCAGCACACCTGAACTGTGCTCCTCTGAAAACATCTTTTCTTCACCGCCTTGCAAGCTGGCGGCTGTCCATGGGGAAACTTGCTCTTGGAAAAGATTCAGCCTTCAGATGAATGGGCAGCACTGGCTGCAGGAGCTTAGCTCCTCTGTCCAGGGATAATCAATGTAGAAGAGAATCACAGAATCATGGAATGGTTTGGGTTGGAATGGACCTTGAAGCTCATCTTGTTCCACCCCCTGCCATGGACAGCGACATCTTCCACTATCCCAGGTTGCTCCAAGTTTTGTCCAACCTGGCCTTGAACACTTGCAGGGATGGGGCAGCCACAGCTTCTCTGGGCAACATGAGCCAGTGTCTCACAACCCTCATAGAGAAGAGTTTCTTCCCAATATCCCATCTAACCCTGCCCTCTGGCAGTGGGAAGCCATTTTGCCTTGTCCAAGGTCCCTCTCCATCTTTCTTGGAGCCCCTTTAGGCACTGGAAGGGGTTCTAAGGTCTCTCAGGAGCCTTCTCTTCTCCAGGCTGAACACCTCCAGCTCTCCCAGCCTGTCTCCAGAGCAGAGGGGCTCCAGCCCTCAGAGCATCTTCATGGTTACTTCTGGATTTGCTCCAGCAGCTTCATGTCCTTCTTCTGTTGGGGGTCTGAGAACTGGACTCTGCACTGCAGGTGGGTCTCACAAGGGCAGAGCAGAGTAGGACAATGCAGTAGCTCAACCCACTGATACAGCAGCACTCTTCATATCCAGAGAACTCAAAGGAAAGTGGATGATGGATTCCACATTCTGCTCCTGCAGAGACCCTGGGGCAGCATCCAGCAGATCTCTTGCCATCTCTCCATGCATGATTCCTGTGGGCATCTCATGTGCAGGACACACACATCCTGTGCGATGGGCTGGTGGGGGCTCCTGGGCTGCAGCCAGGGATGTTTCTTTGGGAGAATTGGTTGCAGCTCTGTTCCTGGCATGCTGCCTACTCTCTGCCTGCTGCCTGTTCCTCTGCCTGCTGCCTGCTCTGCTCGCTGATCCTCCTGGTGCATATTTCAGCTCCATGAGGGTAATAATGGGCTGAGAAGAAGGACAAAGCCACCTCTGGATTTGTTCCAGCACCCTCGCGAAGCAGAGAGGACAGAGCAGCTGCTGCCGCCGAGAAGTGTCATCCATCAACTTCCATCCATCCTGTCCTCCCGGTGACACGGGGTACCATCTCAGCCTCCCTCCGGTTCCTCCAACACCTTTCATGGCATGTCAAGGTTGCTTAGGGTTGGAGGCAACTTCCAGCAGGGTTTTAAGATCTTTTTTGGTGAGCAGAGATCTCCTCCAGGTGCCAGAGGTCTGTTGCCTTCTCTCAAGTTGTTGTTTCCACAGCAGACTCCCTGCTACCTTCTCCCATACACGTGACCCTGCATGATGCTGAGCTGCCTCCCACCCTGACTGGGACCAGAACTGCATCCCCCCCGGACCCCCTGGGATCACTGGCATTCCCAGTGCCCTACTCACGTGGTGATGGCGGTGGTGGATGCTCATTTCATCATCGTCCTCATCCTCATCATCGTTGATGATCACAGTGCGGACCAGTTTCCGCATGGCTACCTCCTGTGGGGGACAGGAAGGGAGTTGGGGGGTTCAGTGCTGCTGACTCCCCATGCCCCAGCCCAGACATGCCATCGGCTCTCACCTCCCCGTTGGAGTTGATGAGGGCGGTGCGCAGGCTGTCCCCGGAGCCCCAGCTGCTCTGGGCTTTCCACACCACGTTGCTGGGGGGGCTGTGGGTCGCTCCAGCTCCTGAGGCCCAGATCTGGGGAGAAAAGCAATAGGAAAGTGACCTGTCAGGTCTGCAGAGCCCAGAGCCTGGGAACATGGGTCTGTCACTGCAAAAAGCACACCCCAACTGCTCTGCATCACCAGCGGCCCAGCAGGACTTGCGATCTCGGCTGGATCCTCCACTGGGCAGTGACTCACCGTGACCACCTGGCCAGCCTTCAGGGTGAACTTTGGGGGGAAGCGGTAGGTGATGGGGGGATCATCCCCATTCTGCCGCTTGATCTGCCAGTTCCCCATTGCCTGGTCCTGCAAGAGAGAGAGAGAGCAGAGACCCTCAGAACCCCAGTTCTTCCCCAGCTTGTCCCATTCACCTCCTGCCCATGGAGCAGAGTTGAACTTCACCCCAGGGATCTCCCTCAAGGAAACTCACCTCGTTGGACTTGTTCCTGAGACGGACAAACTTGCCCTCCAAGTCCACCTCCTCCACTCCGACACGGCCGCTGGTCCGGGCATGGTGGGAGAAGCTGGTCCGGCTCTCACCATCCTCCAGCTTCCGCTTCTTGGAGGAGCCCGGGGTGGACAAGTGGCTTCGGGATGCACCTTTGTGAGAGGAAGGGCTGGGGGACAGCCTCAGCCTGGTAGGGGGAGAAGGGGAGATGGAGCCAGTGAGGACATGAGGGCTGGGACCCACATAGCTCAGAGCTGGCTGCAGCGCCTCGTGCTCACCGCTCCTCCTCGCCCTCCAGCAGCTTGCGGTAGGCGTTGATCTCCATATCTAGAGCCAGCTTGATGTCCAGCAGCTCCTGGTACTCATCCAGCTGCTGCTGCATGCGCGCCCGCATCTCAGCCATCTCCCGCTCCTTCTCGGAGAGCAGGCGCCGGTTGGTCTCACGTTCCCTGGCCAGAATATCCTCCAAATCATGTAGCTTCGCTTCCTTGGCGGCCAACTGTGGGGAGGAAAGGTGAGAGTGGCCACTCCACCAGGACCATGCCCAGAAGGGGATCATCCCCAGGAGAGGACCATCTCCAGGGCAGATGTCCCAAGGAACCCCCGCTCACCTGCTTCTGCAGCTGGCTCACTTCTGAGGAGAGGTTGTCGATGCGGATGCGGGTCTGCTGCAGCTCCTCATGGGCAGCACCCACCATGTTGCTGTTCCTCTCAGCCGACTGCTTGGCGTTCTCCAGCTGGGAGACAGGACAGGGAGATCAGCATCCCCAGTACCTGCTGCCCACCAGTGCTCTGTGGGGCTGGGGGGAGAGGAGGGTGTTGTGGGGGGGCTGCTCACCTTTGCCCCATAGGTCTTCTCCAGTTCCTCCTTGTAAAGCCTGATCTGGGCTTCGTGCTGGCTCCGCAGCTCCTGCAGGGCCTCGGACAGCTTGCTCTCAAACTCCCGCTGCCGCCCATTGTCGATCTCCACCAGCCGGGTCTCGTGGCGGCGCTTGGTCTCCCGCAGCTCCTGGGGACAGGTCAGGGGACGGTGTCGCCTCAGGAAGGGGACACAACGGTGCAGAGCAGGGGTTCTCCCAAGTGACCCCAGCACCGTGGCGGCACGTTGCAGCTCACCTCGCTGTAGATGTTTTTCTGGAATTCAAGCTCTTCCTTCAGCGTCTGCAGCCGGTTCTCGGCGTCCACGCGGCGTAGCATCTCGTCCTGCAGTTGCTTCTTGGCTTCGTTCAAGGCACTTTCCAGCTGGCAGGGAATTGAGAAGGAACATCACAGTGGGCTCTGGGCACCCCAGCATCCGGTATGGCTGGGGACCCACCATCCAAATGCATCTGCCCCACAGCCCCCTGGCACAGCGGGGACCTGGCAGCCCCCAGGTAGGGGGGGACAGAGGGGTCTCTGGGGAAGCTGGAGACAGGGCTGCCACTGCTCACCTTGGCCACCTGTCCCCTCAGATCACGCACTTCAGTCTCCAGATTCCTCTTCTCGCCCAGGGCTGTGGAGAGCGCAGCTTCCTTGGAATTAAGCAAAGCCTCCACATCCTTGAGGCGTGCCTGGGCAGTGAGCAGGTCTCCTTCCTTCTTGGCATTCCTGCGGGGCAAAGGATGGCACAGGTTATCTGCATGGCAGGGAGAATCATAGTCATCAGGAAATGATAGAACGGTTTGGGTTCAAAGGGATCTTAGAACTCATCCAGTCCCACCCCCCCTGCCATGGGAAGGGACACCTTCCACTAGCCCAGGTTGCTCAAAGCCCCGTCCAACCTGGCCTTGGACACTTCCAGGGATGAGGCAGCCACAGCTTCTCTGGGCAGGGGCCCTGTGCCAGGGCTTCATCATCCTCACAGTCAGGAATTTCTTCCCCATATCCCATCTAACCCTGCCCTCTAGCAGTGGGAAGCCATTCCCCCCTGTCCTGTCACTCCAGTCCCTTGTCCAAAGTCCTCCAGTTTTTAAAGGCCCTTTAGGTACTGGAAGGTGCTCTAAGGTCATGTCAAGCTTCTCATCCACCAACACCTCCAAGTCCTTCTCCTCATGGCTGGTATCAGAAACTCCACCCTGCACTGTAACTCAAGCACACAGAGAATCATTTCCACAGCCCTCTGATCACCCCCAAAAGAGTTGCAGGATTACCCCTAACACCCACTCGCCAAGGAGACTGGCAGGCCCCAGTCATCCAGCCCCAGTGTGGATACTGGAAAGCAGGAAGGGCTGGGGAGGACTAGGGGAACAAGAGGTGTCTCAGGATGCAGTCCCCATGTGTGATACGCACACCCACAGCACGGTTGCACCATGAGAGACCAGTGCTGACCAGGTTGGGGCCAGAGTGGCACAATGTGACACGGTGGGACATGACGCAGCGTGGTGGGGACACTGGAGCACGTTGTGGTGTGACACAGTGGGGCACAGTGGGACACGGTGCAGCATGGTGTGGTGTGGCAGAGCATATGATATTGTCACGTGTGGCACAGCGTGGTGTGGTATAGTGTGGCATCATGTGACACTATGGATGGATGGCACAGCAGCAGCAGCTGGGGAGGAGCTGGAGATGCCCTGTAGCCAGCACTGTCCTACCGAGGCGAGTGGGCAGACGAGCTTGTGGCACCCTGCCAGTGCCAGGAGCCTGGTGCCTCTCCTGGAGCAGATGGGAGGCACTGGTTGATAAGCAGGGGCCAGGGGCTGCACTGGGGAGGCCAGACCTCACCACGAGCTGTCGCTTGGTGGGTGCAGAGCTGTGGCACATCAGCCACCCAGCACAGGGCTGTGGATGGGTCTCCCGACCTCCAACATCACTGTCCAGACTCCCACGCCATCCTGGCTCCCACTGCCCTCCTCACTTTTCCAGCCCTCTGACAGCAGGTCAAGGCCATTCCTTAACAGCCCCGCTGTGTGACCAGGGAATCTGATCTGACTGTACCACCAAAATGCAGCCTGGTGCTATTTTGGTAGGTCCTATAAAAAGAAAAGACCCAAACGGCCCCCAGCAGCCACCAACCCCAGAGTGGGATTGTCATCCCACCTCCCTCAAAATGGGGTGTGGGACAGGTGGAGGTGGGATGTGCCCCGGGATCAGTTGTGGAGCCCCCGGGCTGTGGGTGAGCATCGGCTGCTCGCCAGCCCCGGGGCACATTCCTGGAGTGGGGAGTGCACACCCACGCCATGAGATCATGGGTCACAAATACCAGGGAGCGGGCGGCGGCACCACTGGCACTCAGCCCATCCCAGGGCAGAGTCCAGAACACCAGGAATGAGACCTCAGGACCACCAGGAATGGGACCCCAGCACCAGCAGAGACGGCGTTCCCTGACTCGCAGGGATGTGGGAAGATCCTGGCTTGGCCAATAGCAGATTTTCCTGCATTTCTTTCTGTTTCCTGACCCGAGCCAGCGCAGAAAAGTCATTCTGTTATTTTGCAGACTAAACCAAAGGTTTCAAAATCCAAGGCTACTGTTTTTAAGTATAAACTCCACTTTGTATCCCAGGATGAATTCTATATTAAAAGAGCAGGAATTCAGCTTGAGGAAGGACAGAAAATCACTATTCCTACATGTACAGTAACAAAATTCAGAACACTTTAAGTGTTGCTGTCAGGAAAAGCAGAGCTCAAGAGCCTCTGGGAATCCAGAAGCAGCTTGAAGACTTTTTCTTGGAAGTGTGTGAAGATCCATCTTCTGCCTTTGTTTCCATTTCTGAAAGTTCCTTTCCCAGCCCAGAAAATTTTCTGTTGTGGTGCAAAGGGCTCAGTGTAACATGTTGGATCTGTGATAAATTATATGATGTTTTTGTGGTCAGATTTTCATATCATATTTTCAATGTTTGGGGCTCTCAGGTAAGAGGGTCTTAATGATGTGCACAGAGTATGATTTCATAGTCCATGAATTCCATAAAATAGCCTGGTTTGTGCCTAAATAGCATTTAAGCAATCTTGAGAATTTGGAATTTAGTCTGCAGTGGAATAACTGACCAAGAAATGGTGCTGGTCCCCGTTTTCCAGAGAACTACAGTCCCACTTGCCGGAGCTGCTGCTGGAGCTCTGTGCCGGGTCCTTCCTGCACAACCCACTCCTTTCATACCAGTGACTCAGAGGACAAGAATGCCAACTGGGAGCAGCTCCGAGGCTCACTGCAACCAGTGTTTGAGGGCGAGTGTTCCCATGTGGCTGTGACTCGTCCCCACAGCCAGTGTGGCCACCCCGGCACTGCTGGCGGGGTCCAATCCTGCCGTCCCTGACAGAGTGAACTGCCCTGTGACTCCAGGAAGGGTTCGTCCTGGTTGTTTTGCTGCTGCAGCTCTTTGCTCGCAGTGTTGTCTGTGGAGGTTTGGTACAGCCAGGGGGCACCGGCTCTTCAGGATGGGGCTCTGGAATGTCCTGAATCCTCCAACTCTTTCAGGGACAGCAGTTTCATTAAGTGACAAACAGAGGGGAAAATGCTGATAGTTACACTTGTGTCTCCATCAGATTGTCCCTCACCAGGGAACAGAGGGATCCAGGGCTCTGGGCATTGATGCCTGGAAAGCCCCACGGTAAATCCCAGATGACTCAAGGACAAATCACTTTGCCTCAGAAGCCTCCCATGCTCAGCTCTGGGTTCCACCATGAGGAGCAGAGCCGGGAGCTCAGAGCTCACCAGCCGTGGGGTTGAGTTTGGGGGCAGTTCTGCAGGAAGGAGAGGGGTGAGGAGTCCTGTCCTGTCCTCTGCTCCAGCAGGTCCAGTGGTCTGTGTGACTCGGCTCCCTAGGACCTGAGCATCTCCCCCCAGATTCTTTCCAAACACACCATGACCCCGAATGTGGCAGCAGTCTCCAGATGTCAGTCCACAGGTGAGTCCTCTCTGGTTCCAGGGACCCCAGTGCCCACTGCTCCATGCCAGCCCCGTTGCTCCCCACTCCAGCCCAGCCAGGGCTTTGAGTTTTCCCTTCTACTCCCTTCAGGTCCTGCTTTTATTCCCCAGCAACCTCCCAGGCTCCAGCTGGCGCTCGGCTAAAAATAAAAACTTCCATGGCAGCTGTGTCGCTTCCACTTCCATGGTGTAGGGGACAAAGCCAGACCTTCCTCCTCCTCCCTGAGGGTTCCACTGGCATCCTCATCCCACCTGCTAGAGCCTTAGGATCTTGTGATCCCAAATCCCCCAGGGAAAAGGGAAGCAGAAACTCACCCCAGAGGGCTGGGTGCCTGCGGGCAAGAGACATGGGCTCAGTGTCCCACAGGATTTGATCCCCTGTGCTGGGACAGCCATGGGTAAAAACAATACAAGAGGAGAAAACACAACAGAAGCATCAAATCCTCAAGAAACAAATGTCTCAAGAGAAAAGATGGAGGGAAAAGGGGCCTCAAGACGTTTTATTTTTAGCTTTTAAAAGCAGGAAGGAGGAAAAAAAAAAAAAGAATGAAAATTGCAGCTGAGCTGCCAGAAAATCCAAATGTTAATGGAAAGTTGGATCTGGTCTGGCTGTGCTCAGCATTGACAGACACGAGGCTGCGAAGTCAACGCAACAGATTCAGAGAGGGCTCAGGGACAGCCCCATAGAGCACGATCTGCTACTGCTTGCTCCTCTCTGCCCCAAAATCCCAGCCCAGAAACCTGGCAGCTCTGGGCTCTCCCTCTGGAAAAGTCAAGACAGGACAGAGTCACCAGAGCTCATTGAAGCAGCTTCAGGCACAAGCCCACCAGGCTGCTGGAAAGATGCCAACCCTCTCTGAGACGCCAGAGTCCACTCCATGCATTTTTAGGAAACACCCTTTGGTTTCCGCCCTCCACTATTTATCCCTGTGAGTGTTGCTGAAGCTTGGGCAGCAGCGGGCTTCACATGCTGGAAGGGGACAAACAGATGGGCTGGAGCCAATGGAGGTGCAGGCATTCCCCTCCTTCCCTGCTCCAAATTGCAGCTGCCCCACCCTGGAGAATGTGCCAGCTCAGGGAACTCGCCGGCTCATGCCCCATCCATAAATCTTTATGCACATCTGCAAATCCCCTGGGACTGCAGGTTTCGGTCCCACCTGGCTGCCAGGGCCCACGTCCACCTGCTCCTGGTCACACTACTGTAGGACCGAGAACGCTATCCCAGGAAAGGCTCTTGGCACGTTTACAGCTTGGGAGCCCAAGGTAGAAGAGGCAGCGTGTGCCCTCAGAGGTCTGTCATTGCTGGGAGGACCCAGAAAACCTGCTCTGCCCCACCTTGAGCTGGCTGCTCTGCATGGCACTGCCTTCAGTGCCATGGACAGGTCCCAGGATCACTGCATGTATCCCAGGGATCACTGTCCTACTGCAGGGATCGCCCCACTATACCAGGGAGTGTTTCTCCATCCAGGATTGTTCCCCCATCCCAGGGACCAGGGCCCCACAGGATCTCAGGGACCAGGGCCCCACAGGAACAAGCAGCAGGGACAGCACGAGGAGGGGAGGACTTGGAAAACCTCTGTGGTGGGGCAATGGGAATGTGGCGAAGCAGCTTCTCCCAGCTCCTGACTCATCTGTGCCGCAGCGCCTCTGCCAAATCACCAGGATAAACACAGGCTGGTCTCCTAGCAGGGGAGCTGGAAATAGCCAGCGTGATGTATAGCGAGGACAACATCCGCACGGAGCCGGCATCCTGTGGGGCACCAAACCCCGCCAAAGGGAGCTGGGGATGCCAGCGTCAGTCATGCCCATGGATGCACGGAAACAGCTCCCACCCTCAGGTGTCAGCGGTGCCAAAGACCCTTCCTGGTGCCAGGGTCAGTGCTGGCCCCAACACACATTCCTGGCATGCTCATCTCTGGCGCCGAGGGGCTTGTTCAGCCACATGGGGCCCCAGAGAGATGAAAACAGCTCATTGCCATCTCCCAAGAGCTGGACTTCCCCCTCCTGGAATTGGGATCTGGCCTTTCCTTGCCTCCTTAAAATGAACCAAAACCGCTGCTTCATTGGAAACTGGGAAAAAGCATTTAATGCGGATGCAAATAGACCCCCCCGGCTGGCATTCCACAAATCCAAGTAATTCCTATCCCTCCACAAATCCCATCACCAGGAGCTTCGCTGGGAGTTGTAGCACACACAAACTCCAGCCCGATGGGACCTGACCACAGCAGTACCTCCAGAGATTGGCCACACGTGCCCCTCCTGAAGGCTTGAAGGAGCTTTTCCCCTTTCCCTGGATACATCAGAGCAAACGCCCCATGCCCACTCACCGTCACCCCACAGCCTCTCCCCTCACAATGGGAGAAGCACTTTGGCTTCAGCGGCACCACAACCAACAGATGCAGGAGGCGGCTGCAGCACGGACTGACAGCCTCGCAACTGCTGAAAAGCTGGAAACACATTTCCGAGAATAAATAGTATATTAATTGTTTAGAATTAATGGTGTTGTAGCTCGGTGCTGGCTGGGGAGCCCCAGTGTTGCTTGCTCCCTGTCCAGGTTGTCACGCCAGCTGGTGACTCATCCCAGCCTCCGCCAGCAGCTCGGAATGGAAATCCCAAGTCACCAAGTGACACTGCTGTTTGGACTGAGTTCCCCCTAGTAACAGGAGGGTCCGTGGTTTTGGAGAGTGGATGGCATTACCAGGGGGGTTTTGGAGCTGGAAAAGGGGGTTTTGCCCTTTTGCCATGTTGGAGTCACCAAGGGAATGTGCAGGACTTGGCTTTCCACTGCCCACATTGCATTTTTGGGAGGAGGTTTGCATCGGGTATAAATATGTGTGTCTGCACAGACAAAGGGCAGGATTTAGACTCCATGGACATGTGTCCCAGCTTGGAGCAGGCATCACAACGTCCCATCAGGTCTGCCAGTGCCTGGCTGCCTGTGAAACCTCTCTCTGTCACCTGTGGGACCCTCCACTGCTGCCTGTGGAACTCCCTTTCCCCTGCCTGTAGCTTTTCCAGGGAGCAGCAAGCCCCAGGAGACAGATGCAAAGAGGATGCAAAGTGCACGGGAGGATCAGCTGCTGGAGTCCCCAGCGCCGGGAGCGCACAGAGCCTGGCACCACAAAATGAGGGCAGGATTTCCCTATGGAACCCCTCCACCACCAAACCATGGGTTAGCTGGAACAAGCCTCCAGGCTGGGGTGACATGCAAAGTGCCACCAGTTGAAATTTGATTTAGTAACTGGGAATTGTCTGCATGGCAACAGGAAAACCTGGCCAGTGTCTGTGCAGGTCTGGAGGGGATGGGCTGACCCTGGGATTTCCAGAGGGTGGGCTGGTTCCTCCCTTGCAAAAACTACTTTTTCCACTGAAAAAAAAATCACCAAAGACTTGAACAGGCTGTGCAGGGCAGAGGTGGAGTCACCATTCCTGCAGGGATTTAACAGATGTGTGGATGTGCTACTTGGGGACATGGGTTAGCGGTGGCCTTGGCAGTGCTGAGGAACAGCCAGACTCAATGATCTCAGAAGACTTTTCCAACCTAAATTATATGATTCTATCTCTTCATAAACCTGAACATCTCAACACCATGATCAAACACTGGGCAATCCCCACCAAACCCCTCCATTCCAAACACACCAGCCCATCTTTCCCTGGCTTCCCATGGAATTTGAATCGGGTTATCTAAAAGACATTTAATTGAATTAAACCATCTTAAATATAGATTAAAGCAATAACGTTCTTCATCAGGAAAAAGGAACTTGCTAAAAAAAAGCCTGGAATTGCACTGGAAAGAGAATTTAGAGACATTACTCAAATATGTGAATACACCACCTTCCAAGCCACTCAATTCCACCTTCTGAATTTCAGTAGGAAAGGCACAAGAAGAAAGCTTGGAATCATGGAATATCCTGAGTTGGAAGGGACTCACAAGGATTGGCAATTCGAACTCCTTCAGAGAACATCCCCAAAAATCCCACCAAGAATGTTGTCGGTTTGTTTTTCCAATCCAGAATTTCCTAACAATTTGTAGGTAGTATATGATATAAAAACCTGACTAAAGCTTTTGGGAAGAGAAGGGAAGAAGGAAATTCCAAGTCTCACCATTGTGAGAAGTGAGTTTATTATTAGTATAAGTATATATCATTAATATAAGTATATCTCATTAATATGAGATATAAGTATATTATTAATATAACTGTATTATATTTAATGTAACAACAAATTAACAATTACACTTTGGACTGGATGAAATTGAAGGAGTTTTGCCCAGCCTTGACTATCTCACTGCGACACCGCAAAAACCAGTTTTGCGATAACTGGGCTAAATCTCAATGGGATGGTTGTGGGTCTTTTTTTGTCTTTTTTTTATCCCCCAAAAACAGCTCCGAGTTTTGCACCTCCATGGAAAGCCCAGAACTTTCCATTCACTTCAATACATCCCTCTCCGGATGAACGAGAAACACAAAGCCCATAAACCACCACCTCAAAGGATGAAGACAAAGCACAGATTCCCGGTGTTTCCTTGGGGGATTAGGCATGGCCGGAGACTTACAAACAGAGTTAAAAACAAGGAGCTTAGTCACTCGTATTAGTCATGTCTTCAGGAGCACTGGGGGGAAACAGCCTCAAGCTCCTGTTTCACTGGGAGCTGGCAACATGGCCAGGACATGGGGCAGTGGAGAAGCAGGGATGCAATCCCAGCCCCAGGAGCAGGAAAACACGCTGCCACTGTACAGACATCGACTTCTTTCCCTCTGCTCACACATGTGGTCCCTGAATGCAAAGGGGTGATGGGAAGGGATGAGGAGATCACTTTGTACCTGCTGCATCCTGACCCACAGTGGGAACAGAATCCCTGCACAAGGTGGGACAAGGTGGAGAGGAGCCAAGAGAGGCAAAACACGGAACAAACTCAAGGCCTTCTTTTTTCTCTCCAGTAGCAGCAGCTCATGTCGTTTTCCATAAGACTGGGTACGCAAAGCTTCTGGCCAGCAACATTTGTTTAAGAAACAAAGTGGGGGATTGTTGGATCCAGCTGCCACCCATCTTCCTGGGAACAAAAGGGTTTGCTATCCCGGCTCCAGCAGTGCAGATAAAGGTGTTTACATTGCCACAAGGTCTGTTTGCGTGTGGCGGTGGCAGTGAGGCCGGTGCAGGCTGCGCTGGAGCTGCTTTGTTTGTGCGCTCCGACGGCCGCTGTGAGTCAGCGCCGGCACTGTGAGCTCCAACTGCTCTCAGGGTGGCTGCTGGGATGGGATGCAGGGATGAGCAGCGGCCAAGGTGAACACCAATATTTTGCTGTGCTCTGCCATACGCTCTGCCCACTCTCCCCTCCAGCCTGCACTGTGCCGGGACGGAGCCCAGACCTGCTCTGGCACGTGAGCAGGAAACAACCACTTCCCCAGAGTAAGGACTGCAGACGTGGCATCCCTAGAAAGCACAATTCAGCCCCAATTGCTGCTTGCACAGAACCACCCTGCAAACAGGGCCACCGTGAGAGGCTCCGGTCTCCCCACCACCTCTCTCCTGCTCAGCCCCACGTGCCCGCACCACGTTCACCACCGGGCAAACACAATCCAGCTTTTTCCACAGAAATGGCACAGCAAAAGGCTGGGCTGTGAAAAGCGGCATCTCTGCCCTGCAAATGGAGGGTCTGGGGGCCACCCAGATGGTAAAGCACGATGCCAAGGGGCAAGGCTGCTCTCCACAACACTCCTGTTTCCCCCTAAAGCCCACAGCATGAAAGCTCAGCTTGGAAAACTCCCTCTAATTTCTCACCGCTCAACACGGTGCCCTGCAGCGGAGCATCCTCACACCCCACAGATGCTGCTGGGGAGCATGTCATCCACTGTGCTGCCAGGAAGGCGAGCGTGACTGCCGGAGCAGCGGGAGCCCCCCCAAAACGCGGCCCCGCAGTGCCACACCCTGCTCCAGCCTGGAGACACGCGGCTGAGCATGACTCATCCCCCTGCTCTGCCAGGGCTGCTCCAGAGCCCTTCCACAGCTACAGCAAGCCCACTGCACTGCAAGGAGAGGGGGACATGTAGCTCTTCCCAGTGGGGACTGGCAGCTGCAGTGGGGCAACTGGTCACCCTCAGTGCCCATGGGCACTGGGGCCACGTTTCCTTTGGGCTCCCACCTCTTTGAAGCCCACGTTACACATCTACACCAAGAGCTTGGATGTTTATTGGGGCTCACATAACTCAGAGATGGGGTTTTAAGGGAGAAAGTGTGTCCTTACACTGTTATTAAATAAATCCCCCAACAAATTGGAAGTTCTGAGCTCCACTCAAGCACCGTGGCAGGGAGACGCCAACTCTTCCTGACCAGGATGGGGGCACTAAACTGGATGGCAGGAGGATGCCAGTGTGGAAAGAAGGAGCCAGAGCAAGTGGCTGGAAGTGGCTCCTGTTCAGGAGGGTGGAGAGACCTATGCTATTAGAACCTTGCTCCTACAGAGGTGCTTCTGAACCACTCATAGTCTTGACACAAAAATTCAACAGCTTCAGGAGAGCCCATGTTTGCTCCTACCCTGGCTCTGTCACCTCTCTGCAGGTTCACGGCACCAACACCTGTAGCTGTGCAACCTTGTTAGTAAGGAAGGTAAAGTACAGGCAGGGCAGCACCCATCTTGCACCCTGGGTGCTGGGGAACTGTGTCCCTGCTGCTGTCACAACTCCTGGCTCTACTCACCATGGGAAGGCAGAAACAGGGCATAAGGGCTGTCTGCAGCTTGTGGAGGACACCCCAAGCCAAGGGCATCTTCACCTTCCTCATAAAGATGAAACTGGTTTATGATCGAGAACATGCAATGTTGACTCAGCCTCGCCCAGGAACAGAGGTGTCCCAACCCCAGCTGGGTTTTGTGGTATCTCTGCGGGTTGGGTTCACTGCACTTCATTAACCAACTTCCACACCCTTTGGCTCTCCTCAACACCCACAGTGCTGGATCACACCATGGGTTCACAGACATGCTGTGATATCCTTCACACAGAGGAACTAGGACATATATACATATTTTATGGAGTGATAGGTCAAAGAGGAATGGCTTTAAAGTGAGAGGGCAGATTTAGATTAGATATCAGGAGGAAATTCTTCCCTGTGAGGGTGGTGAGACCCTGGTTCAGGTTGCCCAGAGAAGCTGTGGCTGCCCTGTCCCTCAAAGTGTTCAAGGCCAGGTTAGGGCTTGGAGCAACCTAGTCTAGTGGAAAGTGTCTCTGTCCATGACAGGGAGGTGGAATAAGATGAGCTTTAAGGTCCCTTTCAAACTAAACCATTCCATGATTCCATGAACTTGGGCTTCTCCCGGGTGGCTGAGAGCCTGGCTGTCATACAGAGGTCTCTGTACTCAGGGCTGCTGCTTCCACTACACCAAGTGGGGCAGGGGGGCTGTGTCAGCCCCCCACAGTTGTTCAGCTTCACACTGGAGCTATTCAACCCTGGGTAGTGAGGGGAAGGGAGCAGAGGCAGGTGGGCACCCAGCCCCGACACCCCAGTGAGTGGCTGCGGGTGTCTGACGGCAGCTGCAGACAGAGACAGGTTTCACATGGCACCAGCCTCAGCTGTTTGGGAACGTGCCGAGCTTGTCACAGAGGAACAGGCTCAGCACACAGCCTCACAAAGAGCAGGATGGCGAAACAGGTAACGCAGCCAGTGGCAGGACAGCAGGAGGTAATTCCCAGCTCATCCCAAACCCACTGGGCTGACTCTTCTCGGGCAATCCTCTGTGTCAGCCCTAATTTTGTACAGGACCAGGGGGAGAGCTCTGGTGGCTTCCTCCTCTGCTGGTTGCCAGAAGCAGGGGAGGAAATTGCAGCTCCCAGAGGGCACAAATTCAGCAGAACACGGACCTGGCAGCCACCTTGTGCGTCCCACCCCAGCCACGCCACCCTCTCCATCTGCCTTCCTGAGCACCAGGCCAGGAACAACTCCCAGTTCTCTGGGCTCCAGAGTTTGAAAGCTGATGGCATTCAGACAAGTGAAGTGACACGTGCGAGGCTGAAAAACACTTGTGGCAGCACACGGGACCAGAGCAGGCTGGGACAGGATGTCGGGGATGGATCCCTTCCCACACTAAACCCAGCCCTGATTCTCTTTGCAATCGTTTCTCTTTAAGTCCCAGCTCCAAGGATAAGATCCTTAATTTGAAGAGTGGATCCTACTGACATAAAAATGTTTAAGGCAGGAGGATTTCCTCTCACTCCCCTCATCCCCCAGAACAGCAAAGGGAAGAGTCGTGGCTGGAAGACGCTGGCAAACGCAGCAATGGGAGCGGGGCCACAAGCCGAAAGTGCTGGAGCCTGTTCCTCTGCTGAGGTTGTCCTTGGAAAAAGAGGGGCTGGATGTTTGCACGAGCAAGAATTCCTCCCTCCCAGGAGCCCAGCCATCCCAAGCTGTTTCCTGCAGATGTCAAGGGAAAACCAGTGTTTCCGCAGCGCTGGAGACTCATGGTGGTGCATTTAAGAGGGTCCCAGAGGGGCACGGGGGTCCAGCCCAGCCCAACCCAGCTCTGTGTCGCTGACTCCCCCAAAGCATCCCCAGCTGTACAAGCTGCTCTTTGTTTGCTCCAAAAGGGCAAAGCCTCCTCCCAGCTGAAGCATTCCCTCCCTGGCAGGGATTCCACGAGGAAGAGGGGGGGAACAGCCCAGGAGCTGGAGGTTTCACCCCACGCAAAATGTTCCAGCACAAGCTCATTGCTGCTGAAAGAAGGGTCTGGCCTCATGACAGCACTGAGTCCTAGTTTCCACCCCCTCCTCTTTTTCAACTAAATGGGTCCTGTTCACCTGCTCCTGCCTGGAGGGTCTTCACTGAAACCAGCACAGGGCAAAACCCCCTGGGCTGGGGAAGGGCTGTGGGATTCACCTCCTAGCACCCCATTGCTGCCACCCTTGCTCTGCCCCTGGGTGAGCTTCCTCCCTCCACAACAACCTTTGGCAAACAGGAGATTTGTCCTCGTTAGGTCCAGGGATGAGGTCTGGGCCCCGGGAGGAAGAGGAGCTGCCAAGGCACCAGCTTAATCGTGTTAGGGGCTGCAATTCAGGAAGACATCGCTCATCAGCCGCGGTGCTAACGAGGGCTGGTTCCTGCCTTGGAGGAGGGAGCTGGTCCCTGCATGGCCAACCCTCACTCATGGAGCAGGCACTGAACCCCCCAGGGGGCCTCTCCTGGTGATGGAAGTGCCCAAGGGCCGCATCCTACAGCCCTTGCACTGACAAATGCATCATACATCTGGTGTGGGGTGAATCTTCATGAAGCAAGGCAAGAGCTGTGGCTCCTGTTCACCCCGTGAGTCAGGAGTCAGCTCAAGGAGAGGGGGTGATGGGCAGAACTGGGCACAGAGCATCTCTCCAACCGCCCAGTGCTGTGCTGGAATCCAGGTGTCCTCCAAGAAGGGGGACAGAAGCTCGAGGACACCAGAAACAAGGGCATTTCAGACTGGTCCTGTCTCTCCCCACGGTCTGGGAGTGGATGATGCTGGCGCTGCCAGCACCCCTGAGTCACCAGCCACCCTCACCGCACCCTCTGCTTTGCCTCAAGCACTGCTCCAGCATATCCACAGGCCATCGAGAGCTGGGGACACACATGGAACAGGGCCAGGCAGCGCTGCCTGGAGGTGTCCCTTGTCCTGGGGCACAGCCAGCACCAGGCTGCACAGGGTCGCTGTGCAAGGAGCCGGGTGGGTACTCTGGGATCACCATTGGGAGAAGCCAAACAGGCAGTGGAAAGGTCCAGCCCAAAGGCAAAGCAGCTGGCCAGGGACAGAGGAGTGGCAGGAGGGAGAGAGCAGGCAGCTGCCTGCTCAGCTCTACCCAGACCCTCCTCCACCCATGCAGCTCTTGCAGCAGTGCGTCTGTACTGGTTAGACTGGTCCCCTGTTTGCACAACCTCTCCCCCTCCAGCCAGCATCTCTTCCCCCACCCCAAACAGAGAACCCAGCACCCAGCACTGTGTCACATCCAGACACATCATGCAGTGCACCCCCAGCCCCCCACCCTCCCTCTGTGTTGGCGAGACAACCCCTGTGGCGAGCAGCAGTGATGCTGTGGGTACTGATAACACCACCCCGAGTGCCTGCCCTGCGGGAGATACCCGGTGCTTCCCCAGGGCTGACAGGCACAGTGAGGGATGCAGAGGGCTGCCAGTTACTTATTAGCCAAAGTGTCACCGTGTCAAGGTCAGACCAGGTGCTGACCCAAGGGCTTGGGGTGGGCAGAAGAGCCAGCAGAGCAGCCACATCCCTATGCAACTGGATGTCAGGGAGCAGAACAAAACCTGAGCAGGTCATTCCTGATCCCACCAACAGTTCCAACCCCTCCAGAGAGTCAGTCTTGTGGCTGCCCCAGTCCCCCATGCCCCAAAGACTTGGGACACCACAGCCAAACTGAGCCCGACATGCAGCATCACGGCTCGGCAGCTGATCATGCCCTTCTCTGAGCAGCACTGCCACATCAAGCGGGTCCCCATGGACACGAGATGAGCTGCAGCCCCTTTGCAAAGGTTGTGGGGACTTTACAAGGGTTGGAAAGCAGCCCTGGTACCACGCCCAAGAAGTGGGGACACACCAGATGCAGGAATGAACAGCACCAGCTTCCCCCGCAGAACCGCTCTTCCACCTCACTGTCCGTGACTCAGAGACGACTCAACACAGAAACACCCCTGTCCCCCAGAGCTCCGCGCACCAACCGCTCTCCAAAACCCACCAAAACCCACCTCCCAGCCACGAGCTGCTCTTTGGGAACCCCCTCGAATCACAGAACTTTTTTCAGGGGGTTGTCAGCGCTCAAGAACATGCACACAAGCTCCCGGAGCACAGCCCATAGCAGGGAAAAACTCCACACCCATTTTCCACAGGGCTGGCTCTGCAGCACAGCCAGCTCCCAGCTCTCCCCCAGCCAAGGCTGCGGGCTGGGCATTTTTTGCAGCCCTCGAAAGATCGTGGTCAAGATAGTTCTGGGTTTGCATAAGGCAGAAAAAGCCTTTAGACAGCTCAGCTCCTCCTCCCACCAGCACCCGGATCCTTGGGATCTGGGAGCAGGGATCTGGCGAGCGGCAAGTGGGACAAGTGAAACTGGCTTATCCGAGGACGGAGTTGCAGCAGTGCACGAGAAATAGAAAGTTAAATATAAATAAAACCCCGCACAGCTTCTGGAGACGTTTGTAACAGGCAGCACGTTCTCTCCCTCCCAGTAGGTAGAATATTTATGGCATCTTCTGAGGAAAGCTAATTTTAGCCTCATTTGGTGCAGACTCAAAATGAGGCATCCAGAATAAGAGGTGAAAGATCAAATGGAGGAAGAGGGGGTTGTCCCGACAGTGCCCAGACTGGATCTGGCCGCGAGCCAAAGCTGATGACGGAAAGGGATCCGCTTGCTCCTTCCACAGAGCAGGACTCAGGGAGCTCTGAGTGCTACAGGGACACATCCTGACACTGCATGGGCTGGCAGAGCATGGGGGAAGCCCAGTGCCAGCCCCTGCCTGGCCAGCAGTGACACTGGCCAGGGAGCCCCGTGTCCTCAGGGGACCTGCACTGGTCACCGGTAACAGCCCTGAGGAGGGGAGGGCAGACGCACCCAGTGGCAGCAGGGAGGGGCCCAGGAGGGGGGCATTTCTGATGGCAGGGAGGGAAAGAGATGAATCCAATGGGAAGCGGCTGGGGGGATTCTAGACTCAGTGTGGACTGGGAGCACATCACTCAGCAACAGCTGGTGCTGCCCCTGCACTGCTTCCCCCAAAGCCGGGGACCCCACAGAGTGGGAGCAGCTCGGCACAAGGAGGGTTAAGGCAAACAAAACCCGAGCAGGTTCTTTAACTGGTGCCAAAGACAGCAGAGGAAAATAGGACGAGCAGGCGAGATCTGTGGGCAGGACAGAGCCAGCTGGCTGGCACCACTTCCCGGGCTGTGCCGGAGCGTGTTTAGGAATAGCTCCAGAATGACGAAGGCAGAGGGGCTGCCAGCCCGGTGCTCGTGCCCCGCGTCGCACGGACCCTCCCGGGGGCCCAGGGCATGTCTGCTCAACCCCAGCCCTGAGCCTTCACAGCTCTGCTCCCTGATACTCCCCCCAAGGGCATCCTGGCCAAAGATGGCGCTTGGAGGGAAAGCAGGAATGCTGAGAGAGCTTCTCTCCTCTCTCTGTCCTCACCATGGACACTCCTGCCCCAGCTGGGTCATGGATTTTTCCTCTCCCTGCCTCCTCCAGGTTGCTCCTTCTTCCCTCCCGGCTCCTTGCCAAGCATGACGACAGCGCCTGTCCCACTGCGGTCCCCCCTGTTCCCAGGGCACTCACCACTGGGGGACCCCCCATTCCCAGGGCACTCACCGGGCTTTCAGCTCCTTGTGCTCCTCCCGGACTTTGCTGAGCTCCAGCTGCAGCCGAGCTCTCTCCTTGGCCACCGAATCCAAGGTCTTGCGGGCATCTGCCAGCTCCGACTCGTAGGCAGCCTTGATGCCCGAGACCTCTCGGCTCACCACCTCCTCGGACTCGGTGATGCGGAGCCTCAGGCCGGCGTTCTCCAGCTCCAGCGAGCGCACCTTGTCGATGTATACGGCCAAGCGGTCATTGAGCTCCTGCAGGTCCTCCTTCTCCTGCAGGCGGGTGATGCGGGTAGGGGACAAGGGGGTCCCCGAAGCCCCGCTGCGGGTGCTCCTCTTCTGCGAAGGCGTCGCCATGGGGTCTGGTGTCGAGGCGAAGGACACGGCACAGGTCACGGCGCGATGTCCCACGCCACCCGCCCAGCTGTCGCAGCAGCTCCTGGTGTCTGAGTGACTTGCTTATATCCCAGCTGGGCTGTAACCGGGAGGAGGAGCTGCGAGGCAGCGGCGGGTGGAGTTATCCAAAACCTGGGTGGAGACAACTCACATCAGTCCCGGCCCTTCCTTGGGAAAGGCATCCCTGGGAAAAGGGGGCTTGGGAGGGCAGCTGTGGGGACACATCCCAGGGTGACTCCTGGTACACACACCCCCTTTTATAGGGTGATTCCCCTCACGGAGGCTGGCTTGAAGCTTGGGGGGATTTGGCAAGGGCAAAGTGCACCCTGAGAGGGGCTGCAGTAATGAGCGCCCCCAGGACATCGCTGCCCCACACGACAGGGCAGGCAGCATCTCAGCAGCTGCTGACCCCAGGGTGTGTGGGGTCCCGGAACACCCTGCATGCAGGAGCCACAGGCTGCACAGGACCCTGGGGTAGCCCAGACTCTAGGGTGCAGGGACCCAAATACAGTCCCAGGTCACCCAAAACACCCTGGTCTGGGGTCCCCCTGAATCCTGAGCCATCACAGAGCCCTGGGGCACTAGAGGATTCCCCTCTCCCCCCCCCCCCCCACTGGCTTTGCCTAGTTCTCTCAGCACTAGCTATCCCCTTTTCCCAGCTATCCCCAGTACTAGCTGTGGCCAGTTTTATCCTTCCTCTCAGTTTCTTGTGCCAGCTGTGCCAGTTTGTAACTCCACAAATCCTGAGCACCAGTTGAGCCCAGTTTCCCCCCATCCCAATTCCCTGCACTGCTTCCTGCTCTCCTAACTCCAGCCATTCCCAGTCCCACCAGCACTCAGCCATCCTTCCAGTATGTCCAGTTCCCAGAATGGGTGATTCCAGGTCCTCTCAGGTGCTGGGAGCAGAGTCTGGGGTGCTCTGCCTCCCTTAAAGTACTGCCAAGACTCAGGCGGTTCATGATTTCCAGATCTGCCACACACTTCTGGCATCCCCAAGTGCTGCCACGGAAAGGGGGCCCTCCCAGATTTCACCCGTGTTTCCTTGTGTTGTGCTGTGAAGCTAATCCCTCCCGTGTCAGAGAAATGGGAATGAAATGACAAAGGGAACAGAAAAGCAACCCTTTTACACCCTAGAAAGGAGGGGTGGGTGGGGGTCCTGGGGGCTCCAGCTTCCTCCTTGTGAGCCCCTGCTTGGGAAGCTGGGCTCTGCAGCATTGAAACCAGGAAAGAGTGTCCCCTCCGCAGCTGGGGACACTGGCAAGAGCCAGGGCACCCCAAAGCCAACCTCCTCCAACCGTTCCCTGAGGACAGAGGGGTCCAAGGTCAAGGGCACAGGCAACACGCCACTTCCTGAGCCACGGCTGCCTGGCTCCTCCTGTCCCTGCTGCAATCCAAGCTCAGTTTGCTTCCCGGCTCGGGGAGCGCAGCAGAGCCCCAGGCAGGCTGGGAATGACTCACACAGCAACGGAACAACACATGCGAACACGCAGCGCACACAGAGACACGCACGCGTGTGCGCGCTCCGGCAATGATTAACACACTGGCAGCTCGTCAGTCCCGCCCGCCAGCGCACAGTAGCGGAATAGGGAAGGGACCCCATCAAACTTTTAAAAAGCAAAAATCAAACTTTTAAAAAGCAAGAATCAAACTTTCAAAAAGCAAGAATCAAACTTTCAAAAAGCAACAGCCCTATGCCAGGAATCTGCCCCAGCGCCGTGACAGAGATGGGGGGGCCGAGGGGGGGGTGGCTGGGCACAGCCCTCGTGGCACGGCCACGGGAGGGGTTTGGGAGGTGGTTGAGGTGCTCGTGCCACCCCCGCTCTCCGCCCTCCTTGCACCTCCTTTCCCACCCCGGCTCACAGGAAGACCCTCTCGGCATACAAAGTGCTGTGGGCAGAGGGTGACTGTGCCCACCCAGGGCTGGTCTCCTTGTGGCCCCGGGGGGTCTCGATAGGAGAAACAGAAACTCTCTTTCACCCCTGTCCTTTGTTCAGTCCCAGATGAATTCCCCTTTTCCTCCCTCCTCCTGCCTCCTCTGCTGTCCCAGGCTGCCTTTCCTTCCCCACATCCTCCCATGCACATAGCCAGCCCCTTCCCTGCTGGGGAGACACCACAGCCCTGGGGACCCCCATGTGTGTCACATCCCCAAGGCAGGCGAGAGTGGCAGGACTGTGCCGTGGGGCAGAGGACACAGATGGAATGGTGGTGGTGGCCCTGGCCCCACGGTGAGCCCTGCCGGGGCCATGGGCCCCCCAGCGCTCCTGCCGCAGAGTCTCGCTGCCGAAGGCGGGTCTGGCCTGCGCTCGGCTCGGCTGTGGCTGCCAAGCCGCGGGGCACTGTGGGACGCGCGGGCCGCCTGCCACTGCGCAGCTCTGTTTTGTTTTAAAAAGTAACCCCTGGGCGGGAGGGAAAGCGCTTGTGTTCTTTGCCTGACAGTGCTCCCTGAGCGGGAGGTGTCTGCTGGGGTCGAGAGCGTCCACAGGGATGCGGATCAGAGCACCCCTGGGGACGTGGACAGCGGGGCCAAAGCTTCCTTGCTTAGTGTGGGAAACAGCATCCAGGGCAAAGGCAGGGAGGGACCAGCTTGGGAAATAGCTGAAAATCACAACTAAGGGGCATTGGCACAGCTGGTCCCTGCTCTGGCACCCCCAGCATCTTCTGGCTCCCCATGAAGCTCCTGCCGTGCACAGGACCCTGGCTCACAGTCCCACACTTCACTGCCTGGGGGGCTGAGCCTGAGGGCTCCCCTGGGCTGGGGGAGGACAAGACAGGGGACCTGAGGGAACGTGATGGCTCCAGAGCCTGCAGTGGTTGTTGGCAGCCCAGAGTGAAGAGCCCCTGGGGAGGGTCAGACTTTGGCTCCTTTGCAGAAGTTGCTGCACGTAGAGCTCCCCAGGATGGGATGGCTGTTGATGCTCCCATACCACACCTCTGCAAACCCTCTTCTTCTGGACACAGACAGCCCCACACTGCTCTGTTCCCCACCACCCCCTGGGGGCTGCAGAGGCGATGTCCTCAGCCCCACTGCAGAGCAGGGCAGGCAAGAGCATCCTGACCCAGCACGGGCACAGGGGGATGGGGAGTCCACCACCAGCACAGCCCTGAGCTGGTCACTGGGTCTGGCAAAGAGGCATTTGGCACTTGTGCAAGGAAGGAGGGTTTAACTCAAACCAGATGAGCCAGGAGGACAGTCTGTGCTCCACAGCTCCAGTATGGGCAGGGTGCCATGCTTCAGCCCACAAATATGGGTTTCTCCAGGTTCCATGGGCATCGAAGGAACTCAGGGTGCAGGACCCTGCAACAGAGCAACAGAAGGGTGAGGGATGTGGGGTGGACAGGAGTCTGTGGCTTGAGGAGAGGCTCTCAGCTTGGGCTGTATCTTCCTCATGTGACTCAGAAGGCAGAAAGCAGTCACATCCCTGGAATTTCAACCCCCTTCCAGCTCTTTAGCCTCCAAAATATTCCAGAAATATCACAATGTGGTGCAAACACTTGTGTGTATGTGGGCAGTGATGGAGCTGGGGGTGGGGGCAGCAAGAGGAGCTGCAGCTCCAGGGACCCCCACACCGTGCAGTTGCTCCAGCACAGAGGGGTGGGGAAGGGGACATGACATGGTGCCAGGCAATGCCCCTTGGAGGAGCCCTGTGGGCTGCTTTTCCAGTGGCTTTTCAGCTCTTTTAGGTTCTTAGCAAGGATCCTGTGTTCACTTCCCAGACTGCACAGCTTTTGGCATTAGAGCAACCCAGGGCCGACCCATCCTGGTCCCCCCCACACCTTCCAAGTGCTCTCCCCAGCCGATGCACTCCCCTCACTCTTGGCCCCAGCACAGGGCCATTTCTCCAGCTATTTCCTTTCCAGGGCAGATATACCCCATCTCCAAGTGGGGATTTTCCCTTTCCAGCCCTCTCTTCTGGCCAAAAAGACGTAGCACCCTTAGCCCTTCACCCCCCCACCCACCCTACTACCAGAAGGAGGAGATCCCAGCCTCCAAATTTTTTCCCATCTTTGACCCAAGAGAGTTGAAAATTGCTGGGTTGGGTGCACGCAGCAGTCCATTAGCCCTATAGCCCTGCCTAAGTGCCACGCCCAAGGATGAAGAGAGAGGTGGTGGCAGAGGCAAGGGTGGGACCTGGAGAAGGGGGAATGGCTTTAAACTGAAAAAGAGTAGGTTTAGATGAACTGTTGGGAGAACATTCCTCCCTGTGAGGACAGTGAGGCCCTGGCACAGGTTGCCCAGAGAAGCTGTGGCTGCCCCATCCCTGGAAGTGTTCCAGGCCAGGTTGAACAGGGCTTGGAGCAACCTGGTCTAGTGGAAGGAGCCCCTGCCCATGGCAGGGGGTTGGAATGAGATGAGCTTTAAGGTCTCTTCCAATACAAACCATCCTGTGATTCCCTGATCTCCCCATCCAGCACCCTGACCCCTCAAATCATGCCATGCTGACCTCAAAGCCCTGGCTGCAATGGGCTTCCAGTTCCACACCCCCCCTCAACAATCTGTGCACATAAGGAGGATGGGGTGTGTGTATAGAGGAGTTTTAATTAGCTAATAATCTTTAATAGGGTTTAATTGCCTTGTTATAAAAGGTAATTACAGCAATACATCAATTAGATATGTAAAATTAATAGATTTACCAGTTGTATTTATTGAGGAGCTGCGACTGGCAGCACACAACAGCCAGAACAGTGCCAGTGGTTCTGCTCTGATATCCAACAGTGGGAAGGAGAGCAGCCCCCAGGCCGCTCTGGCATGGATCCTGTCCAAGCCCCTCCACCCAGGACAGTCTGGGAACCACCAGCAGCAGCAAACTGCCCCATGAGCAGCAGCCAGGCAGAGCAGATGGACAGACAACAGGCCTAATGGGAGGATGAGACTCTGTGGGTGCAGGCTCAGGCTCATGGGGCACCTGCCGTGTCCCTTGGGGACACTGGAACAAGTCACCTCTGCTCTGCTGGAGCTGCTGAGATGGGAACAGCTCTGTCTGCCTGTGCTGGGGCAGATGTCTGCCCACAGCAACCGCCATGAGGATGCCCACATCCCCCCACATTCCCATGCTTCACTCTCAAGAAAAAAAATCCCTAAAATTCAGTGTCTGAATCCCTCTTTAGAAGACAGCAGGGACCCATTTGTGCAGGGCCCCATGGGTACAGCAGCAGAGACAGAAGCCCACCCACAGTGCCGGGTGTGCTCTGGGGTGTGCAGCCTGCTCCACGCTCCCCCAGACCCTCCCAAACCCTGAGTACGGGTACTGTGGCTGGGCTGCCACGTGGCAAGAGGTGACCCAATGGAAAATGCATCTCATGGTTTCCCATGAGGGGAGAGCTATAAAGGAAAAGCTGATCTGGTGCCGTGTTGCTTTGTGGCTCTGTTATCCAACCCCTGAGTTAAGTACGTGGGGGATCAGAGGTGGGATGTTGAGCCCTCCGGCCGCTTTTCCAGCTTTGCTGAGGGTTGCTTCTATTGAGCAGGGTCAGCCTATTTTCCATAAAGTCAGTAGACCATGCAAACATCCGCTCGAAATATTCCATTTCACTGAAAGAAATGAGTGTAAGGTACCAAACAAGCCAGTTTTCTGCTCCCCACAGCCCCCGGTGCTGTGGGGTTGGGGTCACGCTCACATCCTCATGACCAGTTTTCCCAAAGCAGCAAGCTTGGCATGCACAGGAAAAGCCAAAAGACAATGGGCTGGCACCAGCCCAGGCCAGCATGGGGCAGAGGATGGGGGCTCTCACACACCCACAAACCCACACCCCATCTAGGCATGCGTTCCACTAAATGCCACCTTGGAACAGCCCCCCAAACCACGGGCAGGACTGGCAGGACCCTGGCTCACCCACATCGATTCTGAGGGGGAGACCTGAAGAAGTTAAAAAACCCTTTATGCTTTGCCCAGACACCTGGGGCAAATCAGGGGAACCTCAGCACTGGTGGAAATTAGTCTCTGCTTCCCACAGTGCAGCAGCAGAGTCATCTCAGCCATGAGAGAGCTGAGGGTCTCTGGCAGTGGGTGATCTCAGTGGGCATGCAGTGCCTCGAGGCAGAGCAGGGACCAGGGACTTCACAAATAAACCAGCAGAGCTGCCTGTGGTGATTCCTACCCACTCTCACTGTTTGTGCTATAAAAGGATCCAAAGCAGGGATGTCCCTTAAGATACTGCCAAGCAGGGATGGGATGCCCCTTAGGATACCCCAGATAGGAATGGGTTGCCCTCTGGATGGGCTGGAAAGGGAAAATCCCCCCCTTGGAGATGGGGTGTGTCTGCCCAAGGCACATTGCCCTCTGGCCTAAATGCAGTGCTCTGGAGCTCCCTGGCCAGTCCCGTGGCACTGCCTCTCCAGTCTGTGGCACAGCCAGGGGTGCCAGGGCAGGGATGTGGTTGGCAGGGCAGTGGAGGTTTTCCTGCCATGCAGTCTGTGCCAGCTCACCAGGCACGCAGAAAGCCAGAGCCTCCGAGCCCCAGTCAGCACCGTGGGCAGAACGTGGGTGTGCCAGCCCTCATCTCGGGCCAGAGGAATCCCCGGCTGTGTCAGAGGGCAGCAGCTCTCCAGTTTCCTCGCAGGGCAGTGGAGGTGCCGAAGGGAGATTTGTGCAGGATGGAGCTGTAGAGGATCCAGGCTGTTGGCAGGGCTCAGCCCTCCCCAGTGCCACGCTGAAGGTGGATAAAAGGCATCTTGCCTCCAGGGCTTAGCCCTGCTAAGCTTCCTCAGCATCCTCCAAGATGCCAACCCAGCCCCACACTTGGGCCTCAAGGCCCAAGTCCCGGAGTGGGCAGGGCTCCTGGCACCTTCACTCTGTCCTGGGGAATCCCCAGGATGGGTGTTTGCCAGTGCAAGAAACTGTAGCCCAGGGCTGCTGCAGCTCCCACAGTAAAACAGCCATGTGCTCAAGGGTGTTCACTGCTTGGGACTTTAAGGATCCCACAAGACAAATATCTCCAGGAATGGCTTCAGGATGAACTATTCCAACCTGTAGAGTGGCATCTCCCACTTCTGCACTTTGCCCATGTACACAACGTCCAGCCTTGCCCCTCTGCTCCAACTGCAGTGATTAAACCCCACCTTTGACTGGGGGCTGTGGCAGAGAGCAACCCCCAGACATCACTCCCGCAGTCCTGTAGCCCTGGGAAAGGGATGGGGACAAGGACAAGGCACATGAGCAGGGACAGTGCCAGGACAAACACCCAGAGCCCCACACTGGCTGTGCAGATACTCACATCCCTTTTCATTGCCTTTAGAAGGGAGAAGCAGGGAGATGCCAGAGATGGCCTGGGAATGACGTGGCCTCAGCACATCCCTCCTGGCATCCTCAGTGTAGAAGGGACAGAGTGGATGCACCTCATGTGTCCAAATAGCATCCCACCTCCTTGGCAGACCTCATGCTGTTCCAGTTCCTCAGGTAGTGTCACCATCTCACAGCTGGGGATGGCTCTGTCCCTCTTTGGCAGCTCCCCAGGGAAGCAGTCATGTCTCCAGATGTCTGTGACCACCTGGGAGCAGAGCAGATGGCCCAACCCACACTGGCAGAAGGAAATCAAGCCCCAGCACATCCAGCTGCTGGTAAGCAGCTTGAGGTCTTCTTATGCCAGAGATGTTTTATAAACTCACTGCTCCTCCAAACCCTCCATCTCATCCCTGTCTTGAACCTGTTTGTCCTTTTAGCCACCCTGGATCTGACAGCAACAAACCCCTCAGTGACAGCACATCCTGCCAGAAACATCCCAGACATTTTCTCATATAAAATATCATGTTGGCTTCTTTCAGCTCAAAATTGCAGGGACATGGAAATCTCCATTCTTCCATTCTTTCCTCCTAAATCTACAACCTTTTGCTGCTGCAGAGGCAATTCTGAGCAATGCTGACAATCTCAGAGAGCAGGATCTGACAGGAAAAGCCATAGAATCATAGAATATCCTGAGTTGGAAGGGACCCACAAAGATCACGGAGTCCAACTCCCAGCCCTGCACAGGACACCCCAAAATCCCACCAAGTGCCTGACAGCGTTGTCCAAACAGTCCTCGAGCTCTGTCAGGCTTGGTGCTGTGACCACAGCCCTGGGGAGTGTGGTCAGTGCCCAACCACCCTCTGGGGGAAGAACTTTTTTCTGCATATTCAGCCTAAATCCCCGCTGACACAGATCTACACTGTTCCTTCAGGGACTTCTCGCCCAGCCCCGAGGCCTGACTCATGCTCCCCATGCACTTGGCGTGTTGAGCCTCCACGGGCTCCTCCTGCAGTGGAGAGCTGCTGGGGAGAGCTCTCAGCGCCGGGGCTGCAGCCTCCAGGGAGGGAACCTGTACTGCTGGGCACTGATGGGCACCAGCCCAGGGCCTGGGCCGTGGGGGCTGCCGAGCACCTTCCCCCCTCTGCACTCTCGGTATTTCCTAGAGATGCACCAACGCTCCTGGTATCCGTCAGCAGGGGAAGCCGCCCTGGCCAAATCCCGCCAGCCCCCACGGGCGTGTGTACAGCCGCTTCCATTCATTTCCCTCCACAGAGCTTTCTGCACCAGGGCTGTTTTCCTGCTGTTTTACTACACCTCTCCCTCCCGGTCCCCTCAACTTTCCCACCAGGGCGCATGGGAGCAGGATGGGTAAAGATGGTTGGCTTTACCACATTTAGTGCTGCAAAAAAAAAAACCCAACCAAATAAACCAAAACCAGCCAACCAAACAAAAAAAATTTGCACTCAAAATAGTGCAAAACGGAAGCGCTGGGAGAGTCCCGCAGGTTAAAGGAGAAAACGAAACGGGTTCAGTCACAGAAATGAGAGCAGGACGTCGCACGAAGCCGCGCTCACGGCATGGCACTGAGGAGGGACTCACCCTCCGCTTTCTCCTGCCCCTGCACAGTTTGAACAGTCCCGAGGCCGCTCTCATCTGTGCTGGGGGGGAAAGGTCTTTCCCCAAGGGAGGGTGGACAAATCTGCCCCGTGGGAGGAAGCTTTGGGTATTGGCTCTGGGGAAGAGCCTGGAGCCCCACAGTGGCCACGGGGAGACCCCAGGATGTGGTTTGCAGGGGGAACCAGGGACTGGCAGGGGTGAAACTGGAGCAGCCCCACAGCCGAGGCTCACCCGCATCGGAGCTCCTCCTGCAGCACCCCCAGACGCGTGGGCGGAGGAGCTGTGGGAGTTCTCTTAATGGGGTTTGGACGTAAAAGGCAAGGGAGGCTGGAGACGAACAGATTGACATCAAAGGAAAAATGTGATGAAAAAACGCCTCATGCCGGTTTGTCCCAGGCAGGAGAGGCTGAGTGGCTGAACGGGCCCTCCTGGCCTCACCATGAATCACGCCAGTGACGGAGCCAACGACAGGGCTGTTTGTTTGCCTGTTGCCAAGGGCCCCGCGGCTGCGGGTTGGGATCTGTGAGCCCTGTGGTTCAGCCACTGTTTCAAGGGCATTTGGGATGGGGAAGCCAGAGAGATCCCCGCTGTGATCTGAGGACAGAGCTGAGACCAAAGGGTTGGGTTGGACAGGGCAGGATGGAGCCTGGAAAGGGGGCTGTGCTGGCTGGAGACTCCGATTGCTGGAGAGAGCAGGAGAATGGAAGATGGGGTTGCCAAGGGCAGCTGGAGCACAAGGTGCTGTAACATAAGCCCCAAGAGCCACTGCATGAGAGGAGCTGGAGGACAGACCCCTCTGGGAATGACTCACGGACAGTCAGGAAACACCCTCGGCTCTACCGACAGAGAGCACCAAACTGCCCAAACTGTTCCATGCTGGAGGTGAGTTCCTCCTTCCACTGCCTCTGCTTCTACCTTTGCACTTCTCAGTTCAAAGCTTGGTCCCCCTCACTGGCCACTCAGATCTGCCTGATCTGTAGTGCTCAGTTCAGCCCCTAAAACATCCCCTCTACCCTCCAGTGGGGCATGGGGTCCTCAAAGCTGATCTGTTCATGATGCACAGGTCTGTGCCTCAGTTTCTCCATTTGCCAGGCTGGGTTCAGCACATTCTTCCAGCCTTTTTCCATCTTAACATCTGCGGGTTTCTCTGTATAGAGGTGGTCTCTTCAAACATATAGAATCTCAGAATCACAGACTGCTTTGGGGTGGAAGGGACTTCAAAGCCCATCTCATTCCATCCTCCTGCCATGGGCAGGGACATCTTCCATTAGACCAGGTTGCTCCAAGCCCCGTCCAACCTCGTCTTGGATGCTTTCAGGGATGGGGCAGCCACAGCTTCTCTGGGCAACCTGTGCCAGGGCCTCACCACCATCACAGGGAGGATTTTCTTCCTAATATCTAATCTAAACCTACTGGTTTTCAGTTTAAAGCCATTGCCCCTCCTCTTTCCATGATCTCTGCTCCCACTTGCCTGTCCATTTCCTTCTTGCCCTTTGATTTGAGCAGCAGGTCTTGACTCAGCCATGCCAGTCTCTTGTCTTCTTTCCTGATTCCTTACTCACATGGATTGAGAGCTCTTGCACTCTGTGGAAAGTGTCCTTAAAGACTGTCAACCCTGTTCTTACCCCCTTGTCCCCAGGGGCAGTTTCCCAGCGGATCCCACTGACCAACTCCTTGAGCAGCTCACAGTTTTCTTCCTAAAATTCAGGGCCCTAACTTGGCTCTGCCTGTCCCACATCCCTCAGGGCTGCGAACTCTAGTGGCGCGTGGCCACTGCAGCCCAGGCTACCTCCAATCTTGATGTCACCAGTGAGTTCACTTGCTTTGGTGACCAACAGGTCCAGTGACACATCCCCTCTGGTAAGACATCCATACATTTGCCCCTTGCAAATCCAAGCCCTGCTCTCCTATGAGGATGCTGTAAACTACCATAATGCAAATAAACCCACATATTATTCATGATTATACAGCATCATCTACACGACAGGCTCTGCACAGACCTTTGCTCTCTCAGGCATGAGGGTGGTGAGGCACAGGTTGCCCAGAGAAGCTGTGGCTGCCCCATCCCTGGAAGTGTTCAAGGCCAGGTTGGATGGGGCTTGGAGCAACCTGGTATAGTGGAAGGTGTCCCTGCCCATGACAGGGGGTGGAACAAGCTGGGCTTTAAAATCCCTTCCAACTCAAACCAGTTGTGATTCCATAATCCCCAGGGCCTGAGCAGCTGCATGCTTTTGCTGACACGTGGCCAGGTCCATCCTTGTTCCCTTCCCCTGGGCAGCGAGGGACCAGCAGAGCCGTGGTCCCCATGGGGCTCTGCATCAGCAAAGACACGGCACCAAGCCCCTCTCACCACGCCGACCCGCATCCCCAGGCCCTGCGCCCGCCTGCCCGCACCCTCAGACGCGCGGCCAAGGCGGGCCAACAGCCCCCGAAGGCGATGGCAGACGCCCGGGAGGGTCACTCCGGCTGTGCTCAGCAGCGGGGTCGTCCGGCCGGACGGGGACCAAAGTCAGCTCAGCACAGCCCGGCTCCCGGCAGCGCACAGGAGGGATCGGCAGCTCCATCTCGTGTCTGACGCCCGCAGTACAGAGCGGGGAGCCCAGATCCGGGACAACGCTGTCCACGGCGGCTCCTCTCCCCATGCCCCGGCGGGTGGGCTCGGGTGCGCCAGCGCCACGGTCAGCCTCACCCTGTGGCTCCTGCAGGAGGTTGGGACTCAGAGATGTCACTCGTCTCTGAGAAGTCCCAGCCTGGAGACCCAGGATGGCGTGGGGATCGTCCGGCTGCCATTCAGAGCCCTCAGGCTCCCAGTAGCCCGGGGGTGCTCGCCCCCAGGGATGCCACCCTCTCGCTGCCCTGTGCCACACGGCTCCACAGGCCCCTGCTCTGGCCGCAGAGCACGTGGCACCGAAAGCACAGGCACAGCTTCGTTTTTACAGGCACGGAGCCAGAGCTGAGAGACTGCTTCGCATTAGGGCAGCAGAGCTGGGAATATATGGTCCCGAGCTCCCATACTGGGCTGGCGTCTTCCCAAGGGGATGAAGAGAGAAAACATCCCTCTCTGGAGTCTGCGCTGCCGGCAGCACTTATCCCTGAGCACCCAGTGCAGCGCTGGGTTGTGGGGAGCATCCCCTTGACGCCAGTGTGGGAAGGAACAACCACGTCCTGACCCCAGTAGTGGAACAGCACCAGCAGCACAGCCCTCGCCTCTCTCAATCACCCTACTCCGACCCGGTTCTCCATCCAGGCCGTTTGCCAGCAGCAAAGAGAAGGGAAAAAGGCTCCCGGACAGCAGATAGTCCCGGTGAGCCCACCAGGAGACGGGACATGCTGCCAACAGCGCTGCTGGGTTGAAGCAGGAATCGGAAACCAGCTGCAGCCTCCGCACGGAGCAAGAAAACATGGTGCCACCGGAGAGCAGGTGGGACAGGGATGGAGATGAACACGGTGTCCTGAGCAGGGGACCATTGGAGCAGGATACACAGTCCCTTGGAGACATGGAGATATGCATGTAGAGCTCCTGCACCCCGGTCTCTCTGCACAGAGCATGCCAGCTCCCTGCTTCTGGGATGGACCTTCCTGCCTCCCGCTGTCCTTCCAGCCCAGCTGCACGGCCCCAGCATCCTCCCCCGAGCACAAAACACTCCTCTGCTCTTGCCGGCACATCACTGGCGCCGGGATCTCGTTGCTCCCACGGCAGAGCGCCAAGCGATCCAGACGGGAACAGTTGCCGACTGAGCCTGCAGGTGTTGGGCTGACGGCAGCACCTCCTCCTGCTCGGGGACCTGCCGAGGCAGCGCCAAGGCTGCTCCGATTTCCAGAAACAAGATCTCCAGGGAGGCTGCCTGGCCCAGGCACCAACTGGCAGACAGGGCTGTGGGGATGGCCTGGCAGTGAGGTGCCGCTCTGCTGCTCCATGACCGTGCCTGCCCCAGGACCATCACCTTTTCAGCACCACCAAGGACCATGTGGGACACGGATGGAAAGGGGATGGCAGCCTTTTTGGTGTTGCCTCAGCAAGCCTGGTCCCCAGAGTCATCCCAAGCATCTACCTGCTGACACTGACTCTGTGTCTGCTTTAAGGAAGGGAACAGGTCAGGCATGGATAAAAGGCACCTACTGCATCTCCTGACACTGGGGTCTAGGACAAGGCCCCAAGTGTCCTGGGAGGGCAGAAGGAGGCTCAGCCAGCTGGGGGGCTCTTTCCCCAAATGCTGAATTTCTGCCACGTGCAAGAACCCACCTTGCACCCACCTACACTCTCCAAAGCAAATCAAGAGTGGGATTTGAGGCAGGAGCAGGGTAAAACCTGAGATCAGCATCACTGCCCCAGTTGCTACCCCCTCTCCTGGGCACTGCCTCCTTCTTTGGCATGATGCAGGGACCAGGGATGGGATGGCACTGTTCTGAGCCACCTCCTTGCCTCCAAGATGCTGAAACTAGGGAGTGGGAGGCTTCAGCCACTGTGGGGTGCAGGGGGGGGGTCTCCTGGGCTTTGCAAAAGCAGGGCCAAGGGCCGTCCCATGCTCCTCTCAGTGGACACCCCATAAAGGGGTCTGAGCCCACTGAGGTGAGCCATACTCAAGGTGACACACTACAGCTGGGGCTGTGGAAGCCCTCAGGCATTGCCTTTCCCCTTCTCCCCCCTGGCCACGTCCACATGATAAACGTGCAGCCCCTCTGGTTCAGCATGGCCCTGTGCCCCATGGGTGACCAGGATTGCCAGGACCCAGAGAGCTCCTGAGGGACAGGAGATGTCCCCACAGTTGAGGCAATCCTGGCAGTTTGGGAAGCATGTGAGCAGTCTGCAGTTCACCCTTGGATTTGCACCGGATGGCTCTTTGCTGCTTGCGGAGGATCTGGCCCCTTGGCAGGCTCCAAAATGATCCCAAGCCCCCCTGCTTTGTTATTAAATCAAATCCATCTGGCCTCGACCACGGATGGTTGTTATTCGAGATCCCTCTCTGAGTAGAGCTGGGATTAGCTCCGGGCATGGGGGATTCTCCCTCCCTCCCTCTCTCCCACCGCTCCCAGCCCTCCTGCCTCTCTCTTTTGTGTTTCTCCACTTCTAGAGGAGCAGGGGGAGGAGCGGGTACATTCAGCAGCTTTTGTGCAGCTCAGAGCTGCACGGGTGTCCCTGTGGGACCATGGTGCCTCTGTGCTCCCTGTGAGTCCTGTCTAGACATAGACAGGACCTGCCTGCACCCCACATCCCCACGGCAGGGCAGTCAGAGCCCCTGAACCCTGGGGACACCACGGCTGGCATGGGGGGTGACAGTGACATGGGGCTTTTGTCCCAGCCACCTGCCATCCCCATTTCTGATCCTTAGCAGCTGAAACACTGACAGGAGCTGCTCTCCCCAGGGACACGCAGGGCTTAGCAGGGTTATCTCCTCACCCAGTCCCAGGGAACCCACCGTCCCAGGACAGCAGAGGCCAGCACGGGGTGAACTGGAGAGATGTGGGATGTGCTGTTGTGGAACAAGTGCTTTTACCTTTATAGCAAGTGCCTTAAGCAGTGCTGCTTGCCTGGGTGTCACTGCTGGTGTGCCTTAAGGCTGCAGCTTCCAGACCCCCTTGAGGGGGGTCGAGCCTCTGGATCGAGCCTCTGGCTGGAACCTTTATGAAGATGATGGATTTCCACTGCTCTCATAACACAGAAAGCCGTGGGGGAATGGAATTGATGATGACCTGCCAGCACGAGGCAGAGGCCGGGGACCCAGCCAGTGTGGGGACACACGTCTGCTCCCAGTGCCACCCTTGGGGACACCTGGGCCAGCAGGGACGAGGCGACAGCATGTCTGGCTCCAGCCCCGCAGGGATCCCTCGAGGTTGGGCAGATGGAGCCGTGGTCCTCATGGGCTCCCCAGTGCTGGGCTCTGTGTTCAGGCTGCCAGCAATAAGTGCTCCAGCTTGTTTCAGAGTGATTGCTGGGCATGTGCTCTCACTGAGCACTGCAGGGGTCAGGACACGCCCCAGCCCACCACTCCTGGCTGAGCTTTACTTTTGGCCTCTTGCATCTCCTCTGCTGCAAACTTGTCTCCCAAGGTCACAGTGCACAGCCTGATGTGCTGGTGCTGTCACTGCTGCTGGAGTACGTGGTCCCCAACAAATTACACCCCAAGTCCCTCGGCCCCCAGGAGCTGTGTGTGAGGCACATCCCTCCTGGGAGGAATGACCGTGGCAGAGCACGGGGCAAAGGCCAAAGGGCACAGTGTGAGAGGGACAGGATGGGTCAGAGGCAAACTTTAAACATGGGCTCAGTGTTTAAATCTCTTCTGCAAAGCAGCATGCCCGCGTTCCCTTTCCACCCTTGGCAAAGCCTTGAACACATCCTGGAAGAGCTGACACCATCCCCATGCTCCCCTCTCTCTACATGGGTACCTGTACCAGGGCCTGTACACTGCCTGAGACTGGGGAGGTGACACCTGAGCATCCTGGATAGTCCTTTGCCCCTGGAACCACTGTGGCACCTGCCGAGGCTCAGAGCTTCCTTGCATGCCGGCAGCAGCTCCCAGCTCACTGAAGACCTGTCTCGGTTTTGGCATCTCGCAGCCAGGGAATGCAAGATCTATTGGACTTCAGTCTGACTTCCAAGTCCTGGTCCTTCTGCAGCTGACTGGAAAACATAAAACGAGACAAGGCACTTTCTGAGGGAGCGCTGGGGGCCAGGGAATCAGCAAAGCAGGAATTAACACTGGCACCTTCAGTCCTGGGTCACACACAGAGTACAAACATTACTGCACCTGATCTACTCTCCTGGGGGTTCTGCAGCATTTAGGCACAAAGTGTGCATCCCGCAGGAACTTCTTAATGGCACGAGGGACTCTCCAGTGACAGAGGCAGTGCTGACATCCTTCCCTGAATGGCCCTGCTGGTACAATCCGCACAGGGACTGAAGAACAGCCCCCTCCATCACCTGGCCCTGCAGTAGGCTGCCAGCCCGTTGGGGAGGAGGCAGGAACATGTCCACTTGATGTGCCTGAAAAGCAGCACACATCTCCCCGTTGCTATGGAAACACTGCTTTTAAAGCAAATTAATAATAATAATTAACATGATCTATTAAATAATAGTAATAAAGGCATTAGTAATGACTTGTAATTGGTAAAGCACTAGGAATAATACACGCTCGCCCCACGACCTGCTCCCAGTACAGGAACCAGGGCCGGGACAGCATCTCCCACCTGCAGGGGAGTCCTGGGTGAGGACGAGTGCCCTCTGCCTTCAGCACTGTACAGGCAGGAGCTTAGTGGGATTCAGTGAGGGATCAGACCTTTATCTGGATAATGAGGATGTCTAGACTGATAAGAAGAAGGGTTAAATTGGCTCAGGGCCTGATTCTGCCTCGCCATGCACTTGGTGCAGTGGTGCCTGGGCAAAACCGAGGAGGGTCGAGGCCAGGTGTCCACTCCAGACTGGGCATAGACCTTGTTCTTCCCAGGTTTTAAACCTAGCAATGGGAGTATTGCCAGGATCCTTAACGCCTGGGAGGCAGAGGCGAAGGGAACTCTAAGAAACCTCCAATGAGCTCGAATTCAGCCTGGAGAAGAGAAGGCTCTGGGGAGACCTTAGAGCCCCTTCCAGTGCCTTAAGAGGCTCCAAGAGAGCTGAAGAGGGACTTTGGACCAGGGTCTGAAGTGATGGGACAAGGGGGAATGTCTTAACCCTGGCAGTGGGCAGGGTTAGATGGGATATAGGATGAAATTCTTCCCTGTGAAGGTGGTGAAACACTGGCACAGGTTGTCCAGAGAAGTTGTGGCTGCCCCATCCCTGGAAACGTCCAAGGCCAGGTTGGACGGGGCTTGGAGCAACCTGGTCTAGCAGATATCCCTGCCCATGGCAAGTGGATGGCACAAGATGAGCTTTAAGGTCTCTTGGAGCTTGGTTGATCCAAGCCTCGTCCAACCTTGCCTTGAACACTTCCAGGGATGGAGCAGCCACAGCTCCTCTAGGTCCCTTTGCTGTGCCTCATACACGCCAGGCCCTCATGTCCCACTCCTCAACCTTCACCATCAAGAGCAGCATCCAGAGTGGAGCAGTGCAAGGCTGAGCCCAGAGCCATGATAAAACACCCTCTCTTCAAGCTGCAAGATGCTTCCAAAAGGATATGGAATTGCAGAGAAAGAATAAACGCAAAGGCCTGATGGTATCACCTGCTTGTTTGTGCCCAGAGTCCCTTTGCTGACAAGGTCTTCTCTGCACAGCAGAGTGAGGACCTGCTTGCTCAGAATCACTCAGCATTCCTGCAGGAGCCTGCCCAGACAGGCAGAGCTGGGAGGTGAATGCCCTGGGAAAACCTGGCCCTGGTTTAGGTGCCTGCATGAGAATGAACTGCTTGGAAAAGCAGGTCCCCACTGTCTATGCTGAGCCTCTGGAAAGGCATCAGTCACCCTTGAGCTGGCAGAAGCAACTGCAAATCCACTAAAAAATCCCCAAGATGTGTTCTTTGGACTTTTCCCATCCAGGTCTGACATCCAGACTGCTGGGCTGTGTAGGATGCCGGAGCAGCATCAGGATTGCAACACACCTGTGTGGCTCAGCCTCCATCCGATCCAGAGCACCCGGCAGCAACTTCCACCAGGAGACTAAAATTAGCACCGACAGGAAGAGCTCTGGAGCACGATGGGATGATTAGAGCCTCCCTGGAAAGGAGGCATCACCTGCAACGTAATGACTTTCCTCATCTCTGAAGGAACGTGCAATAACTGCTGTGGAATACGATGGGGAAAAGTGAGGGAGGTGGTCCCACACAAAATTGGAATGATAGTGCTTGTCCAGAGGAGAAAAAACAAGATCCTGGCTCTGCTAGGCTGTGCCATGGACTTGCTGTATGACTTTGGTAAAATTACTTAGAAAGACACAAAAAACTTAAGGATCATGCACACCAACTCCATCTGAGATTTATAAACTGCAAGTAAACATTCAGATTAAAGGTAAAAAAATCTCTTTTATATGTATTTAACTGTGTATGTTGAGAGTGTTTGTGGATAACCACTGTCATCATTCTCTGCTACAGGCAGTGGGGACAAGGCATCAATCCTTCAATCCATGCACAGATGTCCAAATCCATACTTCAGATCTCTTTGTTGGCCTTCTTTGGTTAAAAATGTGGCTGCAGTCAGCCCACACCACCCACATCCATACTCCTGAAAGAATATGATTTCGTTGGGCTTCACCCCTCCGATGAACCTGCCCTGTTTTCATGTAAAATGACAAATAACTGGAAAGAGTTAAAAGTGGGTGCACTGAGCCGCCGAGCAGAAAGATGTGACTGTGCCGAGGGAGCTCCTCTGTAGCTCAGGGAAATACAACTGCCCCTCTGGTTGCACCTAATGCAAGTTGGTTTGACTCCATGACTCACATCCTTGTCTCGAGACTGGAAATCCTAGAATCATAGAATTATGGAACAGTTTGGGTTGAACGGGACCCTAAAGCTCATCCATTTCTATGCTTCTACTATGGGCAGGGTCTCCTCCCTCTATCCCAAGTTACTCCAAGCCCCATCCAACCTCACCTTCGACACCTCCAGGGATGGGGCAGCCACAGCTTCTCTGGGCATCCTGTGCCAGGGCCTCAGCACCCTCACAGGGAATGATTTCCTCCTATCATCTAATGCAAATCTCCCCTCTTTTTGTTTGAAACCATTTCCCCTTATCTGGCACATCCCCCTCTCTCAGGAGGACCCATACAGACAGGGCTTGTTTGTCAGGGTAACAGGAGACAGGTAAGTCCCTTGGATGGAGCTGCCATATTTCCCTACAAGATTTCCTGGACAGAAATATGTGCACACGCGCTGCACAGCTTGACAATGAACATGCAGCGAATCCAACACATCCTGGACATGTTGGATTTGCTGGGCACACACAGACCATCTGGCCAACACATCGGCCTCGGGCTTGACATGTCCAGGAAGCAGCTGACTGACGGCGGATGCCCCACACAGCCGGTGGGAGCACATGCAAGAAACCAGCCCTACTGGCACTGCAGGGGAAGTGGGTACGATGCCCACGGAGCTGATCTGTGGCTGCACCGGGATTTCTGGGCTGATGGAAATTCAGGGATACCAGACAAGTGGCCAAAACCCCAACATGCCCCTGGACAAAATTTAGAAGAGGGCATACTCAAGGAAACACATGATAAACCTGACCTTCTAGAAATTGAAATCGGGATTTACCTGCTTGCAGAAGATGGGATTCTAATGGGAGGAAAACATAGTCCTTGGAAAATGAACTACATGTCTAAGCAGCAGGAATAAGGCAAGAGTGTGACCTTGAAACTGAACTCCACTTTTGATCCCAGACCTAAAATCATCCAGATTTCAGGATGAAGGAATTTCTTCAGCAAACTTAGTGCAGTTTTTCCAGAAAACCCTCATGACTAGAAGTCCAAACCTCTACAGTTATGATCACAACCAACGGTGAAGCACCCGTGGTCCCAGCACCAGATTGTCCCCATAGCTTAGCACCCATCTGCAGACAATATGCTGAGCTCTTAACAAAATTGAGGGGTTTTAAAATCTGGTCTCCTGGGCCTGATCCCATGGACCTGGGCTCACCAAAACCAATGGACTTCAAGGAGCTTTGGATCAGGCTTTGCGCTAATTTACTTATCTCATAGAAGAGCTTAATTAACAAATGTTTGCAAAGCACTTTAGGATCCCTGCACGGACAGCAAGATTCCTCTTGCTGCCAGTGCCATTGACAAAGCAAAGAGGTTTAACATCAAGGGGCAGCAGATGAATTGTCCGGACAGTGGCAGCCACAGACAAGGCCGCAGAGACATCCTGGGTAGAGAGGCCACCACGGAGGGCAGAGTCACCTCTGAACCACATGCTTACTACAGGGAATGACCAGCACATGGGGCTGTGGGCTCAGAGCTCCACGGCCCCACAGGGTGGAAGGCAACCTTTCCAGCTTTCCAGCATTTGGGATACTCCTGTTTCGCATGTGGCTGAGCAGTTCTGGAAATGAGCTCTCCAGGGATGGGGAGACGCTGCCTGGGAGTGCTCGTGGTGATAGTACCCCAGCTCCAGCCTTGTAACTCAGAATATTCTATGATTCTATGTGAGTTGAAAATGAAGAAAAGCCTAAAAATGATGTCCTGGTTCCAAGCAGGTGTTTGCTCCCTCTGGCCTCCCCACCATCGGCTCGTCACCTCAGTCTACGGGATGTGGGATGCTCCCCCAGCACCCCACCTTTCCTAGCAGCTGCCACCTTTACCCTGGACTTGGGTTGTGTCAGGGGGCAGAGGGATGCAGCACGGGGAAGTGCCAAATTTGGCTACATATTGATGACACAAATTCATCCGGAACATTTCTCTCTGCGTTGGCTCTTGATGGTGACTGTAAGTTGCTGTTTTGCCTAAGGACAGGCTGCTGGCACCTCCTCAGTCAATGTCAGCTTTATTCCTGCCTCCCACAGGGCTTTCTGTCACCAGCCATGGTGCCTGGCCACCCCTCCCCGACTCTGGCACCGGCAGCAGCTGCAGTTTGCAGTTTCTCCCTTTTCTTTGATCATTCTGCAGCCTTCTGCCTCGGGAAGGGATGAGGAGCACGTGATGCTGCTGCACGATCCCGACCTCTCTGCTCAGAGGACTCTGCCGCCGTCCCTGGCTTTAATTAATACTTTTTTTCTTCCCTGACAGTAATTCAGGGATGTGGATTTTAAATCATTTGGAAATACCAACTTTTTAACTAGAAACACTGCGTTTCTGCCAAAACCTTGGCAGGGACGTTCACAGAGTAGATGTAGCTGCGCGGAGATTACACCCAGAGCAAACTCCTCGCTCACAACCCAGCACTACTTGCACCCAAAAAATAACCTTTTACTCCAATATCTGTGTAGCTGTGAACAATGCAGCCTCCCACAGCCCCACGACACCAGCCCCCATGACCTACTCCAGCTCATCGAGCCGGTTCAAGCCACCTGGCAGCGCTAACTTTAACCTGAATTACTCCTGAAATCCAGCTTCCCCAGAGGCAGCGATGCCAGACGGGAGGTAAGATCATTCCCAAGCAGCTGCTATCACTGGGAAGAGGATCAAAGTCTTGGCTGGAGCCCAGCTACGCCCCCAAAATATTGTATGAACTGAGAGACGTTGCTATCGGGGACCCATCAGGATTAGTCACTGCCCGTGTTGCCAATTCCTGCAATTTTTCTATGAGCATTCCCGGTTGCCTGAAATTCCCAGCTCTGTGAGTCATGTGAATCTGCACGAGTAGGAATTTTCATTTTTTAAAGTAAGTTGCTAGACCTTGTGGCTGTGCAGAAAAGCAAGGTGATGTAACCAGAGTGAAATCTGACAGCCCTGGGAGAAGGTGAATAAAAAGAAATCCCATTTTCACTATTTTTTTGGAGCCACACAAACTTTTTAGTCAGTTTGGTGATTTCTGGGCCTGGCTCATGCTATCGGAATGCTCAGAGCTGGAGCTCGGCAGTTTGGGTTTTTTGGTTTTCCCTTTTTTCCTTTCACTTTTTGATTTCCAGGGGCTCTTTCTTCTCCTGAGAGCTCTGGGACAGAACTTAAAATGGAGATGGGAAGCAAAACTGTGCCCCTGAAATAACAGGCTGCCTCCAGAGCAGGCATTGCTATTGGCCTCATGTGTGAGATCCAACTTGGACAGGTGAAAACTCCCTAATTTACAGGGCAGAACACGATGGATCCCAACAGCACCACAACATGCTGTTGGCACATGTGTTCCTGCACACGGGTGCACATACGATACACATCCACACTGGGAACACCCCTGCACGTAAACGTGTGTGCACACAAACACCTCGTATAGAAATACATGTGGTTCATGTACATATTTCAATGTACATAACTGTATACCTTTGCTCACTTGCACACACACACCTATAACACACGTGCTTACACAGACAGACACAATGTTTTCACCTGGTTGTAAGTGTGGAGTGTAGCAGCAGGTGTGTGCAAGGTAACCAGCAGTTTGTGTGAACATCCACGTGTGTTAAATGCACATTTTTGTCTGTGTAACCTCCGTGTGGCACACAGGGCTGAGTGCCTGTGTTAAAATACGCCATGTGACGTGTATGTGCCTATGGAGCCACCATCCATCATATCCCAACACAAACAGACACCACCTCTTAGATGAAAGAAAATCCTGAACTGCCACTTTCACGAGTTCCATCCTCACACAAAGGTGAAAAAAGAAATAAAAGAGTAATTCCAAGACACTATTCTACAACCACGACCAAAAGAAGTCACGTGAAATGCAGCAGTGGGGTGGGTTCTCCTGCCCTTAGCTTTACTTTTTTCTCCTTTCTTGTGCACATCCACAGCACAACCACCACAAGCTCTAACCCATAGCGGCTCCACACCAGATCCTGCTGCAGAGGGGACCAGCCACCGCCAGCCCGTCTGACCGGCGTCTTCCCGAGTTTGTGCAATGCATCAGGAAACCTGGATGCCAAAACCAAACCGAAAGTAAAAAATCCCCTTCCCAAAGTGCCTGGGCAAACTCTCAAGGAGAGCTCCAGCAGCACCTTACCGGCTGAGTCAGTGGATGAGCCATCTCCTTGTGCTGGGTGCCCCATCTGCCGAGTTTAGCCGCAGCTGAGATCTTCTGCTGGTAGACCCAGAGAGGGGAGGGGGGGGGGGTGAAGAATAAACCTCCCTGCAAGGATCCCAGAGCCGGAGAGAGGAAATCATACAGGATACAGTGGGGGGTAGAAAATTCCAGCCTCGGTGACAAGGCACCAGTGCCACCACCCCCCAGCCCTCGCCGCAGCCGTCGCCTCTGCCAGAGCTGCGGCGCGATGTGGCTCGGCGGGAACCTCGCATCCCTCCGCATTGTCTCTCTCCAGTGTGAGCTCCGGCAATCTCATTTCATGGGAGACATCTGGTTTGATTCAAAAGGAAGAAAGGGGAGAGGGGAGAACCGCGCGCTCACACATACACCGCCCAGCCCGACTGGCTGGGAGCTGGGGAGCGATTGTCACTGCTTCCCTCCGCGCTGAACCCTCCTCATTTCAATGAGAAAGGCCAGCCCAGGGAGCAGGGCTGTCCCACGGCCCTCCCAGCATTCCCAGTCTGCAGAGGGGGCTTCGCTGGGGCACGGAGCCAAGGGCGGGGAGCTGAGCCCCAGCAGCCCCGCCAAGCGTCGCTGCGCCTGGAGCCATCACAAGGCCTTGGGGGGATGGGGGTTCTCCCTTCTCCTTGTTTTCCGTGATTCCCAGTCCTGGTGGACACGCAGTATCGGCCCTCAAATGCTTGTGGTTTTGGCTGGGGGTCTTTCCCCCCTTCAAGAGCGTCCACCCCTTCAGGACCTGCCCCATCACGGCCAGATCCCTCACCCCACCCTTCACCCCACCAACCCTGCCGTCACTGCCAGCCTGTGCCCAAGCGGTACCACCCCGAGGTGTCCCTGCTGAGCCACCACACCTCCCAAGCGTCCCTGCTATCCCAATGGGTCTCTGGATGGATCCCAACCCCGGGCACCTTCGCAGCACGGTCCTAAATGGGCAGTGGCAGGTCCCCACACAAAACCTCCTTGATAGGGTGCAGGTCTCCACACAGCCCCCTCCTTCACCCATTACCCCTCCATGCTGGGGGGCACATGGTGGGTCCTCACACAGATCCCTTCCTCCTGTGACCCCTCCGTGCCGAGGGTGTGCACAGTGAGTATCCACACAGTCATTCACAGTGGGTCCCCATGCAGCCCCTCCACCCATATCTCAGCGGGTCCCCACGCAGCCCCCTCCACCCATTTGCTGCATGGTGGGCCCCCAAGGAGCCCCCTACACCCGTGTTGCAATGGGTCCCCACGCATTTGGCCAGCAAGTCCCCACACAGCCCCC